>NW_008240226.1:2176339-2185061 GCF_000691975.1 Corvus brachyrhynchos
AGCAGGAGAAAGAAACCCAGCTGCCAACTTTTCATCAGGGCTACAGCACTCCAGAGCACATCAGTCCATAGTCAATGTGTGTTTTCTAAGGAAATTTCATCTGCATAGGTAAATATAAAATCAACATTTAAATTGAGTGAAAGATTGAACAGAAGATAGAGTGATGATATGATTGACAGATATAAAAGCATTTTCATTGTGAAAATTATTGGTGTTCTATTTGCCAGGGAAAATTCATAATAAGCTGGAAATTGCAGGTGAGCCAGTCTGATCGAGTGGTAGCACCTATCTCTTGCAGTGAGAGTGGCACCATCTACTAAAAGGGTAACCTGCTGACTGCATAAACAAGGCATTCTCTGTCCTTGGTTTTTAGGTGAAGGCTCAAGGTGCAATATGTCTCAAATACCTTTATGTGTCTAAATAACAAACATCCTCCCTCTAGTTAATTCCCCTTGTGGTCAATGGTCAGAAACGGGCACTTCCAGCCGGTGATTCACTGGACAGATTATCCTCGAGTGAGACAAATTGTGCCTCAGATGCACATCTCTAAGGTCAAAATTTGGCTGAGATGCATCTTGCCCAAACCCCTTCTGTGAAATATAATTCAGTCATGCTCAGGTGACTGGAGTCAGAGCTGGGCTAGTGGACAAATTCTCCAGCCTAGCTGAGTCTCCAAGGCTGCTACTGAACGAAGACCATTGGGCCTGCATGATCTTAACCTCTGAAAGGTGCCAGAGCTTGAGATTCTCTGCCCTAAACCACTCCCTTTGCTTTTTTAAAAAGTGTGTAAGAAAATCAGTGTCTTTTGTATCTACAAATCAATTGAGACTTACCATACTTGTGGTAATATCCTCTGTATATAGATATACTCAAAAAGAATGAACCTTAGTACCAAAGTAAATCATATATATAATAAAGATTATAGATGAGAACATAAATATAAAATTGAAAAATTTTACTGGGTAAGTGGAAAGCTTCAGTTTTTATGCTCCTGTGTTATATATCATTACAATTCTATCCAGTTGTTCATACCTGAAACTTGGTTAAACTGTTACATTTAAAGATTTATGGACTAGTTTTCATACAAATGTATTATATAATTATCTGTGACTTCAAGGATGACTATGTCAAAACTTAATCACTGTCATTTATGCCTTGGAAGTAAAAGGTCATGTTATATTTATATTTGCTTGAGTTTATGGTATCATGGACACATGAATTCCATATAACACGGTGCAATAATATTTTGTGAAAATCACAGAATAACCTGAATCCCAGTGTCAGTGATCAGCTGTTCTTTGGGAATCACAAGAATTTGCGATCAGTTATAATTCTTTCCCCCAAGTTCCTGTGGGTCAATTTTGTTTCAGTTCCTGGGGATACCTAGGTGTCATAAAGGGATAGATCTGTATTACTATTTACAAACTTCACAAAATATAGTAGTGGTTGGGAATTCTTTTCCCCTCCATAACAGGTAACTGTGTTGTAAAATGTGAAGGTGACATTTTTGTTCCATATGAATTCCCACAGCAAGTAAGCATAATGGATTCTGATCCACAGCTCAGATTAATAGGATGACAGCACAGGAAATGTACTAGCTGATCATCCCATGTGTTGAGTTGTGCCTTCTGACTTCTTTTTCCTCAGGGTTTTATATTTTTTCATGATGATAGTTTTCTCTTTAGTTACTCTTGCCACCAACACTTGCCTAGGCATCTTACCTACATGTTAATGCAATTACAACAGGCCTGTAACTTCTTACAGTAAAGGTGGGTTAGGCAGTGGATCTTAACAGAACTGGGCCCTGGGTACTGCGTAGCTAAACAGCACAAGATTGAATGAATCCCATGTTACAGCCAGCACTGAAGAAGATGCCCATAATGCAGAAAAAAAACTGGGCAGTCACATAAGGAAACCTTCAGATTATTTATAATTTGGTTGAGTGGTCTTTTGGACAAACTGCCAAAGAAGAAACCAGATCACGTTGGACGTGATCATGTCATCTTTTGAAATGATGAACAGTTTTCAGCTGGTCAGTTTTTATCTGGAACTGAATTCATGTCATAAAGTACATCCAGGAAGTTATCATTCCCTTGCTACTTTCTTCCCCCAACTTCAGTTTAGAGATATCCTCAATCGCTGATTCTCAGCTTTTGCATTAGGACCTGAAATACTGAACTGTATCTTTCAGATAAAAATAGTAATCCTCTGTCATTTACCAGCTTGGCAGGCCTCCCGGCCAGACTTGCACAGATTGCTCTTCCTGCCTGTGCTTTGAGTGTGTCTCCTGCAGTAATGGCATCAGGGCACCCTTGGCACGGCTTCACTTGGCTACTCTGAAGAAATGCTTTTACTGACAGTGTGTGATGTGAATCAGAAACACACTTTCCAACATAAGGACTGGCTCTTATGGCCGCCATTTCACTGATCCTCTGCTCTAATCATCCCTCTGCATCCTTTCTCTTTACTTACCAGGGTTTCTTGTTCCTTAGCACCAGAGGATTCTCTGCATCCTATCTCTTTACTCTACCAGGGTTTCTTGTTCCTTAGCACCAGAGGATGGGCCAGACACCGCCAGCCACCTCCAGTCATAGGTTTGCCTTCTTGCCAGGAATATGTAGGCACAGGAACATGGCAGTCTTCTGGCCTCTTAAAACACAGTGGCACACATACAGTCATCATCTTCCTCATCATTATCTTCCTTATCTTTATCAAAGTAACCACTGCCACTATCACCACCTTCTTGAAATCTGCCCTCTTTTGGCATTTCCCCTCTTTGTTCATAACTCCCTACCACCAGTCATTACTGCTGTCACAGCACAAGCCTAAACCTTGAAAACCTTTGTTATTACAGATGATAGCTAGCACTAGCACCAGCTGCAGAAAGCTATAGCTCTTCACTGCTTTTGGAGGCATATCCCACTGCTCTGGAAACAGCAGGAAACAAGTTTTCCACTTCAGGAAAAATATGCAGCTGCATTCTTACTTGTGGGACCACTGCCAGGCTCCAGTCTGTGCTGCCTCTAAGCGCACTTTGCTCACAAGTCGTTCAGGAGGTTGGTGCACACACGCAAGCACACAGAGACAAGAGACAGAAAATCCTTGCAGTACCAGTATACAAATATCATTTGTATCATGGCAAAGAGGGGGTATTGAAGTTTCTTCCAAGTTGTCTTTGACCACAGAAGGCTGGTCCATAAACACTGCTGCCAAGGAGTGGCCTAGAAATATCCCCTCAGTCCAACACCACATGCTGAGCTGGCTAAGTGGATGGTGAGATACAGTGCAGTAGAGCATGCAACTTAAACATCATGTCCCATGTGAGTATGTAAACTTCCTTCATTTGCAACCAAAAAGTAACCTAGCATTGCTCATGTCCTGTATTAATCCCAGAATAATAGAAACATATCATCATCAAGATTGGAAATTACCTCCAAGGTCATCAAGTCCAACATTTGAGTGAACACCACCATCCCAACTAAAGAATGGCACTACGTGCCATGTCCAATCGTTTCTAAACGCTTCCAGGGATGGTAACTCCACCACCTCCCTGGGCAGCCTTTTCCACTGCTTAACTATCCTTTCAGTGAAAAAATTCTTCCTGATGTCCATCCTGAACCTCCCCTGGTGCAGCTTTAGATTACATCTGCTTATCCTGTCATTTGTTACCTGGGAAAAGAGGCTGACCCCCATCTTGCTACAATACACCTTCCTTTTCTTTTGTTTTCTATCAAATCTGTGTAATACTTTGGTTATCTAACAGGAACTTAATGAACTTTATAGAATTAATGGGTGGAATCCTGAGCTACTGTAAATTTTGATCATTCAGCTGCAGTCAAAAATCTCCTTTGCATGTCTGTGTCTGGTCTAAATCATTTTAAGACACTGTATTTTCTTTAGAGGGAAACACATAACGCTGACCAGACTTATGAATGGCCTCTTTATATAAGGACACTTTAGAAAGATGTTATAACAAAGCAAAGCACTGTTCTTGTTCCTTGTAATTATTGTGGTTTAAGTGTAGAATCTCAGGAATGGTGAAATTTTGCTATGACACATATGTTCATGAAAGCATGATTGCTTAAAACACACTGCCACAGAGGGATTCCTCCTGTTATTGCAGAATATGGTGATGTGAGTGTAATGAGAGGATGACTAATGCAGAAAAGGAATGGATCTATCTTGGCCAGTAAGCTTTGGTTCTTTTAAAAATTTGTCTGCTGGGTTGACTTTTTGGTGAGTAATGGCTTCAGTGCCTTGGCTGGCTTCCTAAAACCATTCAGCAGGCATCCCCGGGAAGTGCCTCTTTAATCCAAGTCTTTTCATCTACAAACTGCCTCGGGATAAGTCTCAGTTGGTTGTGGTTTGGGGGCCCTGGTAAAAGTGTTCAGTGTAGGGAGGCTTTGTGCAAGACAGATGGCTCTTATTACAGATCTTTGCATTACAAATCGAGGGTAACCAATCACATGACAGGGGGTCTTGCTCTTGCTTTCTCCTTCCAGGCAGGTGTCCTTCATATGAAGGTGGGATTCCAGGCTCTTTCCACAGCCAAAAGCACAGAGAAGTTACAGGAAATGAGCTGCCCATTTGAGGTATCTGTGATATTGTGATATTGACTGAATATTTTGGTTATGAGAACAGGATAGTAGCTTATCCCCAAGGAATTTAAAGGAAAATGAAGCAAAGAAACCTTTAAGAGAACAAAAACCCCACTTCTGTCCATCCATGCTGAGTTTGATCAATTCTCAGCAGTAATTTAACCAGGAGAAGGATTGTTTTCTGTACTTTCTAAAGAAGAGAGAGGCTTTATCACAATATACTGCATTTTGGGGCAATTGTATTTTATCCCAATTCCACAAGAGGGGTTTTACGTGAAGATATGTGGAATGCTGTTTAGCAATCACTGTTTCTATGGATGGAAGTATTTAGCAAACAATTAATCATCTTTTATAGAGTCTGTTTTACTACATTTTATTGCATTTCCTTTTTTTTTTTTACTACTGGATCTTTGATTAAAATTTAAGAGACAAGATTCAGGTTTGGAGCCAATGTGTCATGGTGCAGCTCATGACTGTGGCACTGCAACGTGAAATGTTGCTGATATCCTCAGAATCAATACATCCCTTGGATAACATAGCTTTCCAGATTTTAATCTAGTTGGACACAGTCTCAGTGTCTCTCTGTCTCTCCTTACTGGTACTGGTTGCAGAACATTTAGCCCCAGCAGATGGGAAATATGCTCACCACTTGTGGTTGATGCATGGTTATAAAACATTACAGAGAAAGGCTAGGAGGCATAATGATAAAAGACCAAATTGGGTTTTTGTCCTGTTTTCCTTCTTCTGCATGAAAAAGCACATAGAATGACTTTTGAAGCAACACGTGGCTGTTGCCAGGTATGTCTTACAGCTCAGGTGATACACTGGGAGCTGCCATAATGCATATTATCCTATATATTCAGTCTTTTATTGTTGGTTGTTGTGAACATTTTTGCCATTCTTTTGTATGCAAGTTCAAATCAGGACACCAACTTTGGCCCTTACAACTTTAAAACATTTCAGAAATGTTGGGCCTGTCTGTACCTAATAATTGTACCTGCATCAGAGGGTATCAAGTTTTCTCCACTATTAATTTTAAACCCTAGGCAATACATGCAGCAATGTAAGCTTTAAAAAGTCATTCTCCTGTTTTGCCAGTTCCCTAATTACTTCAACCTGCAGTAAAATGTCAGTCTACCTAATTATGTGGTTACTTCACTCCTGGGTCCAATATAGCCTGCAGGTGTGCACAGTAATGTGGATTGCAGGTCTGACTGACCTAGCACCTCCCAGTTATTAGACTGGCCTTTGGCAAAGTTGGCCAAATCTCTCGTGTCTTCAAGACACCATTATTAATTTGAACTTCATCAGACAAGGCTTGATCTGAACTTCAGCAGACTACAGGGAATTGTGAGAGTAAGAGAATCTTATCTGGACCTGGAGTGAGTCCAATCAAGTAGGTAAATCCTAAGGTTTTGGTCTTTTTCAAAATATATGCAATCTGACTCTGAATTATCTGGTTTAATTAATTCTGTGGATCCAATGTACAAAAGAGAATGTACTGCTTTGTTACTCCTGTTGTAGCAATGTTGTATACCTGTAAGTAGTCTTGTAGTATGACTGGCTTTTATTCTCTTGTTCTTTTAGACTTTTCTTTAAGAAACAAACAACAAAATGTGCTCCTAAAAGAACAGGTCTACACTGTTGCTGTTTACTGCCTCTCAGTGGTAAATAAAGAAGCTCTATTTAAACCAGCTAAAACTACTAAAAATACATCAGGCCCTAACAGAAGCCTAAGCCTATTCAGATTATGTTTGAGATGCAGCTCTTTATACTGAATAAAATGAACAAGGAAGTGATCTTTCCAAATATCTCTCCAGTTTTATATTTGGACAGGGAATTCCTTGAAGGCTTATTATTGTATATGGGAAAAGGTGTGCTGTGTAGGTCCAATACCTGGTATATACTTCATGTACTAACAAAAATTAGTTTGCAAGCTGAAGAGCCTGTGGCAAGTGAACACAGCTTGAGCTCGTTGAATTGTTTGAGGATTCAAAAGTGCTACATTAAACTTGAAAGGATGGGAAAATATCTGTGCACTTCCTAATTTTGACCAGAAGAGGAAGTACCATCATGTGAAATACCATTCCTACAGCAGTTTTCAGCTGAGTGAGAGTACAGTACAGGTTGTTGTACAACTCTACATGCCCAAAATTTAGTGAAGCTTTGTGTAGAAAACTTTTCTAGATTCCAAAGCAGGGATAACTTATTATATACCATTCCCATTAATACATAGACCCAAACTGAAGAAGAAAAGACCACAAACAAATAATTGAATGGGGATCATGAAAGCTAATAGTTTTGTGTCTTTTGCAAAATCTCTTGTTGTGAGAGCCTGATCAGTTCAAGTCAGGATGTTTAACATCTAATAATTCAGTTTAAACAATCAGGGAATCAGGTGTCCAGTACTCAGAGAATGTTTGCGTGGTTTTTTGATCCCTATAGGGACTTCTGAAATTCTCAGTCCCAATCAGATAATTAATATCTAACACATTACTCTTCCAGACTCATCACAAATATTGTTTGTCTGCAAAATGCTAGAATCCCTAGATTTTTAAACATAACATCACAAAACTCAGATTTTAATGGAAAGAATGATACCCTAAAGCATTTTTATAATCAAGTCAGCATTTAATGAAACAGAGATTCTAGGATTTTTTAAACCATCTATTATTGTAGTCTCCAGTCCAATTTTCTGATCAGCCCTAGTTATTTTGGAAAGGAAAAGAATGTAGAAAAACTATGAACATAAAATCAAAGGCTTTCTGGGTATTAGTATTTCTTGTCTTATACTGATAGTGCATCATGCAGCAGCATAATATTAGAAATTGTATACTAGGGCAATGTTTTGGGCTACTCAGGGCAGAGATATTTTGTAAGAGGTGATTCCCATATGACAAGGGTTACCATTTCACTTTAAGCATTTTTGGTGCATTTGAAATGAATAGCTACTTACTTAGGGAAAGGAACAATACATTATTTATTCTCTAACATGATGCCACTGCCTGTGCAATGAAAACCTCCAACCAAATTGACAAGGGAAGCTGGAACTGTGGGCTGGGCATAGGCTAAGAGCATCATATTCATTATGAATTTAGATGGTAAGATAACACCTTCCCAATGAGAAAAGCTGCTGAGAAACCCTGGCCTTTATTAATGGGCCTCATGAGTCAATCTGCAGTAGTGATGTATCATCCTCATTTAGGGAAATGATGTGCTGTGAAAATGCATAATTTTAAAGAGCAAGAGAGTGGATTGAAACAAGTATACACCATAAGGAAGCTCAAATCTCTCATGATGTATGCTGATTTTCGGGTGGTCCCCATTTGCACGGCTGTTTAAGCAAGCACTCTAAATGGAAATGCACTTGACATTTTTGTGACTAGCTGTAATCAAACAGCATTAGAATTCAGCTGATCTCACAGAAGACGATTAAACAAATTTCTTGTTTGTTCCCGTTTCCTTCTAATGGGAAAATGGAGGGAAAAGATGCTGATGAAAATGATCCCAGATGGAAAATGGTGTCTTAAAAGGAGCTTGGAGAGGAATGACAACTTCCCACCCCTTTTCCTAAAGCAAGAATCCCATCACTCTATTATGTCCATAATCCTGGGAGCCAGCATTCCCCTATGATAGTGAGGCACTCTTACAGAATAAACTTTCAGTTGCACAGTTGCTTGCCCTCTCAGACCATATTATTTGAAGCAGTGTGTCTTTCAGCATCTGTGAAACTTGTTACTGCAGTATATGAATAAATTTTACATTGAGTTCAGTATCCAGTATAAAACACCAACTGGACTTCATAAACCCTCTGGACTTTCTAAAGGTTAAAAATCCTGGCCTTGGGCTGCAGCACTGTTTGGGTCTCTTGAACACTATTTTGGGAGATCAGTTTACTTTTCTGGGCATTCATTTACTTCAGTGAGTGTTTTTTCCTGTGGTTAATACCACTGGGACACAAGAGGGTGAATGTCATCCTTGTTATGTTGGGAAGGCAGTTTGACAGAGGGAGGTTTTGCAGGGTTTTCTGAAGGCACAGTTGATGTGTGGCAAGTTTCCTCTGGGGCTGTGGCTGTAGCATTGCTGCAGCTAGCAACACTTGGCTCCCCCCCTTGCCGGCCCTG
>NW_008240226.1:2185132-2185771 GCF_000691975.1 Corvus brachyrhynchos
GCAACGCTGGCCCCCCCGCTCCGCTGCCACTGTAGCATGGTCATCTGCCTTGTCCCAGAGGGCAGCAGCTGTGCTGGCAGCTCATGGGGCAAAATTCAGTCCACAGCTTGTAGAGACAGGCCTGGTCATTCTCGTGACATACAGGATCAAGACAGGGACCAAGTGAGGAGATTGGGTCCTGAGCTGCCTGCAGGACCAAGCAGAAGCCAGGCAAGTCAGGGGGCTGGGGCACGCAAGGCAGTGAGGACTCAAGTCCCTGTGGCAACACCTGGAGAGTGGGCCAGGCACAGTCCTGAGGGGTTATAAATAGTTGTGCCACAGGCCAGCCCCAGGGCTCCCACGTGGTGAGGACTGTCACTACTTCATTTTCAGCGGGTCTTGGTGCTTGTGGGGCAGCTGGGAGGGTGGGAGCCATCCCCTTCAGAGCAGAGGGGCTGAACAGGATGATGCAAAAAGGTGGGACTGGATAGGAGAGGGTGCCTCTTGGGGGATGGCAGGCACTTGCCAGGCTGAAAGCGTGAACTGCTCCCTCCAATAAAACAAGGCAGTGAGGTGTGGGCAGCTCTCATTCCCCAGTAGCTGCTGTGGCGGGGAGCATGGCTTCACTCTTGCCTGGGTGGTAGTGGGGCAGCAGTGCTG
>NW_008240226.1:2185806-2192343 GCF_000691975.1 Corvus brachyrhynchos
CAGTAATGCCTGAAAAAACACTTTCCTCTGGCTGAACACCTAAGCTGGTTAATCATAAAGACCATTCAAGGGTGAGAGAAGAGTCTTTCACCTGCTGTCTCCAGAGCAGGCTTCTTACAGACCTTTAGGACATCTTTGAGGCAAGTGAATAAATCCCTGCCCCTGCCAAACATTCACACAGAAAGAAAAGGGCTCTGTGACCAAGTAGATGGGTAGTTGGCACAGCTGATGTCAGTTCTTGCAGTGAGGGGAAAAGTGTTTTGGGAGGATAGCACTTCTTTCAGCTATGGCCAGGAAATTGCTTCTCACAAAAATAACAAAGCAACTTGTTAGCTGGTCAGAGATCTCCCAGGCTTGGGGTTTGAGAAGTTTAATTCTAGTCAGTGCTAGACAAAACCAGTTTCCTCTTGCAAACCAAATACCTTGGTGAGAGATGGGTTCTCTGCCCCTCAGGCATGGAGTCATCTTGCTGCCTTGGCTGGAGGACTGTGCCTGAGGAGGTGAAGGATTGTAGGGTTGGAACAGGAAGCTGAAGGTGAGGAGCAGCAGTGTCACAAAACACAAGCTCTTGCTTATTGTCTTGGGGTGTGTTTATGATGCTTTATCCCCTATCACCTGCTTATTGCTCAGACATGAATCCTGTGCCTTTAAGCTGGGTCCAAGAGAAAGGGGGGGAAGCCGAGCAAATTCTTCAGTGCGGTTTGTGTTCAAGGACACACACACTTCCCTGTGTTCTCACTGCTGCAGAGCTGAGGAAGCACCTTCCTGCTTTTCCCCAGCTCTCGGCTCCTTTTCTCAGAAGAGAGATGGAGGGCTAATTTTTTTTTATTTTTAGCTAGCTTGCTAGCTGAGGCAAGAAAGTTTTCCTGGGACTGTGGCTTTTTCTTCTTCTGGAGCTGTTCAGCTTTGCTCCAGTCTGAAACACTGTCATTGGGAGGCCTCACACCATGGCCCAGAGGGGCCCACACTGCACCCCGGCTCTGGAGAGAACAGAGCTGCACATACAGAAAGGACTCTGAATCTACCAGGTCTTCTCCCGAGTGAGAAGTTTATTATTTAACATTATTCATTTTTTTTATTTCTCTCATGCCTGGGTGCACCCTGCTTGTTAAATAAATAGCTTTTTTTTTTCACTTTCCTCCAAGAAATTTCTTTCTGAACCTGTGGGGGAGGGGCTGCTGAAACCTGCCTTTTATTAGAGGACATGTTCATTTCAGATGTTTCCTCTTAATTTGTCTCAAACCGAGACACTTATATACGTGCCAGGGTATTCCAGCTCAGGGGAAGCTCAGAGGCAGGAGATAATGCCTTCCTCAAAGAAAAGTCACTGTCAGTCAGATTCCCTGCAGTGTTTTGCTGAGGTTACCACTTTGAGAAAGCACAAACCACCTTGCAGTCCCCTGAAGGACTGGGTGCAAGCTATTTATTCCTGCAATAGATGGAGCTGTACCTGTCTGGACAATATTTGTATAACTATTCTAAATTCTTTTTTAAGTGCTAGTTCTGCCTGCTACCATATTACCAGCACTGGTTACTTCATCAAATGCTTCTGTTCAGTTGCCACCTCCAGCTGCTTGCTGATTTGGTTGGGACTAGTTTGGTTTCCAACAGTTTTCTCCAGTTTACAGAAAAATATGGTGTGCTTTTATTTCCTTTTTTTATTAAGTGTTGCATTTTCTAGTTGCTGTTCTTCAAAGATAAGTGAGTATCTTATGGTAAAATATGAAAAAGCCTATTATTCACCTCAGGTCCCACAACAGCTCCAGGAATATCACTCTGTTCTCTCAGGGTAGATATTATGTAGCAGTAATCATTTGTATTTATATTTATATAGCACTTGTCATCCCAGAAACTCTAAGCACTTAGCAAGCTTTCACTAATTTTATATGTATTCATTGCAGCTATAGAATTTATTTGGGAGGATCCTAGTCAAAAGTTCCACTGAAATCAACTGAGTGTTGCATGATCACAAGAGTCAGATCTGATTACAGTTTTGGGGACCCTGATATCCAAATGTGTATATATTCCATGGGAAGACAGTACTGAATATCTCATCACACTTCATGTTGCTTTTGGGGAAACCGAACTCTAAATGTTCCTGGAGCACATCTCAATTAACACAGTGTCCTTAGAGGTATCAGGACCAGAATTTTTCATCTTTACTCTTTAGACAATTGCTCCAGCTGCTTAACATCTTTGTGTTTTATTTGGGTAAGGCATTTAGAAAAACATACTTGATCTGATCTCTGTTCATTGCTCATGTTTGGAGGATCAGATCCTAGTGTCCTCCTCCACTATTCTTCTGATGGGACTGCACAGCTTTTCTCGACTTTGTTAGGACTGAATGAATGTCTGTGATGGCAGACAGTGGTTCTTTGTGGCTATTAGTAAAAAACTCACCTTCCCAAAAAATTAGAAGTTCATCAGGCAATTACATGGCTGGGCAAGTTTGTGTTATAACCTCATTAGAAAACAATCCTTCCATTGGAGCTGTTCAGGTCCAGACTGTGTGGGCTCTGTACTGGTTAAACCAGATCTCGTGGAGAAGCATGCAGTGTATGCAATACTAATTTTGACTTGTCTGACTTTGTTTTGTTCAGGAAGCAACTGCTAAATGAAGTTGACATGAAAGAAATGAGTGTGGGACTTACCTCAAAAGTTTTAGCAGAGGCAGAGATAATTTCCATATTGTCAGACTCCACGTAATTTATTATGATTGGGTTGAAGTCTATGTATATTTAAAACAATGTATTTAAGCTAATATTTAAAAAAAATGAAACATTATGTCAATGTTGACTGATCCATATCTCTCTGGTCAATTTAGTCCTATTACCACCCTAGAAGAGTTGAAAAAGTTTCTTTATTTTATCTTCTAAGTTTTTTATACTTGTTGTGTTTAAATGTATTATCTGTCCTTACCTGCTCTGCACTTCTCTCTTTTTCATTATAAAATTATTTTTTCTAAAGTTTTTTTCTGAAAAATGACTTACTTGTCCAAGAAGTGCCACTTGCTGTAACATCTAATGTAGAACAGAACAACTTCCTCAGTAACAGCCTCTTTTCTGGTTCTGATGGGGGTGGGTAGCTAGGCTGTACACTGCAATGTGCAAAGTCTCTTTTCTACGTTTGAGTATCTACTCTTTGTCATCTCTGTGAAGAAACTGATTGTAAACATATCTTCTTCATTGATGAAGAAGTTGATATTTGAAGTTGTGAGTTGAATCTGTGACCTCTCCTGGTTTACACTTTTCCTTTTCATTTTTTCTGTGATTTTATGCAGAGGAATACATGAAGTCTTACCAATCAACCTACTGTTCCGAGATAGGTGGTTGTCTCTCAAACTGGTGCTTTTACTACAGCACCATGTGCTTCCTTTACTTTTGAGGTTCAGTGTATGCATTAGTATTAGAAGACCTGTGTTGCTTTGGCAAACAGTCACAGAGACAAGAGATTTTGAGACAAAAGTGTTACCATGCCTTCCCGAAGCAATGTTTGTATTGCTTAGTGTGCCACGGAAGATTTGAGTTCCCTTGATGAGAAAGGGCTAAGCTCACTTTGACAGGAGGCAGTGGGGTGGTAGCATGCATTTGGGAAGTTACCACAAAGCAGCTGAGGCAAAGCAAATTGGTTCCATGTAGTACTATTTTGCATATCAAAGCTTTCAAAAATACTGCAAAAAGGCAAAGAACAGTCATAGGTAATTATGGAAGCTGTTACAGCAGCCTCCTCTCTGAAACATCTTTAGAACTGAAAATAGACTAAAACTTTTCTTCCAAAATTCATTGTGTAATTCTTCTCCAAAGTGATTGACCACTTTTCCTAATTAAAAACTGGTTCTTCTGTGAAGACACACAAATTTTTCCCTCTCTCATGGGACAGAAACTTCAAGGAATTATGGCTTTATTTAAGTGTGGGACAAGACTCCATTTTGCATGTTTCAGTGCAGAATGCATCTTTCATGGAATTAACATCCAAAATTAATCTGCATATTTGAAAACTTACATGCTGAAGTTCTCCATAACTCCTTTACTTTATTGTTTTACTGAGTCTCAACTGAGACCAGATACAACAGTAATAAAATATTTTGGGGTGAGTTTTTTCTGGCCTCTTTACTCAAAGCACACTGTAGCACTCTCCCTTTCAGTAGCCCTGGTAACTTTGCCTCCAGTGCTTCACTGAAGATGCAACTGCAATTTTTTTTCAGCAAGGCTTCTTTAACTTGTATGACACCCAGCAGAGTTTTGAGAAATTTGATGATGATAAAAGTATGCTGCTCTTGAGGTTCCTCTCAGGAGAGAAGGATGTACTTGGCTGCCTACTGGGGAGACCTGAGGGGGGAAGAAGAAGCAAATAAAATGGTTTTCAAGATCCATGTTGTACACCTGCACACACATAGAAGCCTGAAGTGATTTGTAATCCTCATGGATGAAAAGTTGTGCTACACTACACCCTTTCATTTAGTGCATCGGGAAAAACATGAGTTCATAATTTTCAGGTGGGAATTCCATGACTATGCAAAGTCATTTTGAAGGATAAGGTAGACATAACCAGAGGGTACATCAATATGTCCCATTGTTTAGATTGCCAAGGCTCTAAGGAAGCCAGTGGTATTAGCATTAGTGTAGCTGCCACAAGCTGGAAGAATGGCTATAAAGTCTTTGTCCTTGAGATTCCCTCTTGACACCTGGCATAATCACATAGTGACTGGAAGATGATTTATTCAATTGTTTATATGCAAGGAAGGGTGAAACACTGTACTGAAGAAGATTTGTTTCTCTAACAGCTGAGGATTTTGGTGAGGATGATAGGGAAATGCATTCTGCTGTCAACCCTGTGGAACCTATTAGGAAAGGGTGGGCATTGAACTTCCAGGTTTCCTTTCTTAACCTCTTCTGTATGCTATAGTACTTTCCATAAAAAAGGGGTTGCAACGTGTCAAGATGAATGTAATTACCTTCCCTGTGAGAGGGATCAGTGTGAGGAGCAGCAGGTTGTGTTAGAAAGGTTATAAGTCTCCTGTGAAGCAATTTTTCTGGTGTCATCACACCCCATTGAGGGAACCCAAAAAGGGACTGTTTGCAGAAGTGTTGAACTTGAAAAAAAGTTTCCCAGATTGTTAGTGTTTGCCAACAAATCTGTCTTGTTTTTGTAATTTAGTAACAGCTGCTGTCTTCATTATCACTTCTCTTATTGCAGGCCTTTATCTGAATGCTACTGCATAACAATTTCCTCTACAGCTCTGAAAAATATCTGTGCAAAGCAGAGCTCT
Organism: Corvus brachyrhynchos; assembly: GCF_000691975.1. NCBI lineage: Eukaryota > Metazoa > Chordata > Aves > Passeriformes > Corvidae > Corvus > Corvus brachyrhynchos. Next base: position 2,191,076 of record NW_008240226.1, read on the forward strand.
GGATGGTAGTAGTTCATGTCAATTTTAAAACAGAAATACAACTTTTAATTAAAGCAGACTTACGAAGATTGTGGTACATACTAAATATCTACTAGAGGCATATTTTCTCTTCAGGATAAATCACTGTTCTGTTGCCAGTGCTTGAAATATCCTGATAGAGGGTGCTGGTGCTTTATTTTAACATCTAAAAATGGGTCAGCTTCACTTGCCTTTGTTTTTAAATCTCACCGTGTTTTTGGTGTTGATAATAAACCCTTAGGAAAAGGCTGGATTTTGTCCTTGTTTTGTAACGAAGTGTGTTAGGATCAAGTCCTGCAACAATGTCTTAAAAAAATAAAGATCTGTTCTGGAGACTTGGACCAGTTTGTTCTTGCTGAGTGTAGCCAAAGGCTGAAGTTAGTAGGAAGATCATAATCCTTCCTCATTCCAGTTCTCTCCTGCCTGTTTCCCCTCCATATTCCTATGGTAACATAACACCAGAGGCCATGTGTCCCTTTACCACAAGAAAAGAAAGGATTTGATCATAGACCTGCAGGTGGCTACTGTGATCAGTCACTCCAGCAAGATATGAAGTGCCATAAAGACTTTCTTGGTCTGGTTTAAGACTGTGGATTGGACTCTCACAAGGACCAGTACAAACCGAAGCAACTTCTTTGCTGTGTAAAATGTACATGTTTTAACTTGGTTTTCCTATCACAACATATACCTGTGTATATGTCTAATAAAAAAAAGAAAAAAAGGGCAAAAACCCCCAAACCAGTACTGCACACACTCCTACCCCTGAGGAGGGCATGAACACATGACAGATCTCAGTCATGTCACTTCACAAACTAATGGAAAGCACTCAGTTCCTCCAATGATGAAGTGGACATAAGACCTTAATGGAAGAGAATGGAACAGAGAATTGAAAGTCATTCCCATTATTCCTGGGCCTAAAATATAGATAACCCATGAAAGTACACTCCTGAGGAAATGCACAAACATCTACCAGCAGCATGACAAAACAGCTTTTTCCACTCTCGTTCTAGGACTGAATGTTTGCTTGTCACTGTCCCTGCTGCAATGAGTTTTGGCATAGATGCATCCACTGGGAAGTGTGATTATGAGGGTAACATATCTCCTATCAGCTTGTATAATCGTGTTGATGTTGCCCGCCAGGATGCATGTGAAGCTAGTTCATTTTCACACCTGAATCCCCTAAGGTCATAATAGCCTGCATTTAGACTGCAATGTGAGGAAGGATATTAAGACTTGGGATTTGTAAGTGC
>NW_008240226.1:2192401-2237666 GCF_000691975.1 Corvus brachyrhynchos
AGGAATGCAAAGGCCTCTGCTGCTAGAGAGGATTTTCCATTAGCTGTCAGTAGCACTGTCTTGTGTCTTTGTTGTAAAAGACTGAGGATGAAGAGACCAATTGAACCTAGAAGCAGTTGTGATGCCCCGTGGCACAGGTGATCAGCATTATTATGATATTACTGTGTAGCATTATCTTGCAGCTGGTCATAAGTGAATAAAAATGTAAAACTTAGAAGTGTTTTTCTCCAAGTGAAACCTTTGAAAAATGTCATTTCCAGCTGATCCAAAATTACTTGTTTTGTTCCTGAATCAGTGATGGATCCCTGTTCATCTTAGCAGGGAACTACAGAACATTTTGCTCCTTAGGCTACAATCAGAAGATCAGTTTCTTCTCCCTTATCTGTAATGTCAAAGATCTGGAATGGATGCTTTGGCTTATCACTGGTGGTTAGGCAGTTCTAAACAGAACTCAATTTCCTCTGTCAAATGAAGTGGTGCAAAGTAATAACGGGTTTGGATGCAAAGGCTAGTTCTGTGATAATTCATAATTTATATGAGCTGTTACAAATACTCATGAACTGAAAATCTAAGTGCAAGCTCCTTGCCTGTATTGAGAGGGTATTCGCTCGTGTTTGATACTTTTGCGGAAATGTTTTTAATGTGTATGCCATCGTTAATTGTTTGGATTTACTTGCACTTCTGTTATCACACTTCAGCTAAGATGTCTCTCATGCAGCTTTAGCTTCTATGCTGTTTAATGCAGCATTCTGACTGTATTTTTAATGGGTACTTTTAAAAGCAAGAGATTATACTAGTCTCTACCTGCTCCAAAATACCCTTTCTTGTAAATGAACATCTCTTGCAGCTAGTGATTAATGACAGCAGCAGCCTCAACTGAATAAAAGTAATCCTGAAATTAGAAAGGTAAATCCTAGCTTTAGAGAGTCTTAAGGAGTGCAGCAAGCTATAGAAACCATAGCCATAAGCTTTACAAAGGAAATCTCTAATAGCATTCTTGGCTACATCTAAATAATGTGTGGAACTTCAGGAAATATAAGACATGTAGCTCTGTAAAATTCAGATGTGCTTCCAAAAGCTGAATAAATCACTTGAGTAAGAGCAATTTTTAGATCATCAAAAGTGCAGGGGTTTCTGAATGTTGCTTTCTGGTTGTTGGGTTTTTGTTTGTTTGTTTGTTTTTAATAACAAAAGAAACCTTCAAATACTTTATCAGCAACGCTTTCTGTTTTGGGAAATGAAAATTATTCATGAAGTGGGAACCATTGTCACCTTTTCAGATGCTTAGTGTTCCAAAAAGGTCATTTCAATAATTGAAAATAGTGACTAGTGGCTATTATTGTCTTAATCCTTTGATAAATTGCAAGGACGTGCTTTTGTATGTGCTATTTACAATTCATCTGATCTGTTTATAATGTGATAACTGCTCCTCCAAAATGAATTGTGCAAACTTGTATAGTCCAGGAAAATCTTCTGTGTAGGCACAGACCATCTAACAAATGGTGCTGATGTGCTCCATATGCCAAATTCTCTTGCCAATGCATAACAAAGAGATAGAGATTGGGTCCTGCTAATAATGTAGGTTTTAGACACAGGGAAGGATGTGGATTAATATAGTGAAAACACATATTGACATACAAAATAGATGAAAATGAAATCACAAAAACCATTTATTCCTTTCTCCTAGTGGGTCCTGGCTTGGATTCAGGCAACTGGACAATGAAAGAGGAAACAGACTGCACGTCTTGACTTTCCTCCAGCACTCAGGTACTGAGTCAACAAAATCTCTAACTGTAATATTGTGGACAATATTTATGCAAATGCTCGTATATTTGTTTTGGGAATTAAGAGTAATCCAAAATATGTTTTTTCAGTGACTTCACAGGGAGCTTGCATTAAAGCATTTGGTGCTTTTCTGAATAGCACTAGAACACATTGAAATATCACCACCCAGCCTGTGCAAACCAAAGACTTTATCTTCAGCAGAGCCAACAGAAGGGATTGCATTCCCTTAGGTAGCCAATATGCCTCAGCTGGCTCAACAGTATTTATTTGTGGTTGGAGCAAGGGGATTCACTGTCCTTGGATGGAAATCTTTTTTGTGGAGAGCCCTGCCAGATACACAGAGCACTTTAAATATCTGAGCAGATGCTTCCCGGAAGGAAGCACTGCCACCAGTGTCAGTAAGAAATCTTATTCCTTACCATAGGAAATCTAGATTAAGCTGCTGAGTTACTGAATTTCCTAAAGTTTTGCTTTTTATCTTCATCAGTTTAACTTTAGGGTAATACCATTTCACCAAATATTGATATATCTCTGCCTTCCTTTTCCTTCTGCTCTTTGTCAAGCACCCCCATTCTCTCTTTTAAGACTCTCAGGTCCAGCTTTTTCCATATTTCTGGAAATATTGCCCTCTCTCATTAGGTATCCCTCACCCTTTGCACTTTTCAGGACATCATTACTCACTTCAAAGACATTACTGAGTCCTGAGAAATGTATAATAGTCAGAAATTTATAGAGAAGGAGAGGGAAATAGGACCTTTGTCTGGCTCTCTGCTTTTTTATTAACAAATACCCTTGGTAATGAAGACTTCAAGGGAGCTTCATTAGGGTTTAAGAAGAGAACAGCGTGAAAGTTAATTACCTGGAGCCAAGAATCTGTATTTCCCTTCAGCAGTCCAGTACTATGCTTTAAAAACAATCAATGGAGAGTTGTCTGGCAAACATTCAATCTTTCCTTGAAATGTTCAGTGTAATTAGACCCTCTCCTGTCTGTCATGAGAAGACAAATTGTTTGTGGACAGTTAACAGTTGAGTACTGTAGTATGTCTTCAACTCTTAGTATAATGATATTACCAATATACATGGAAATTTCCCAAAGTGAGAAACAGGAACTTATTACTAAGCTAACTGCTTGATAATGAATAGCTGTATTTAATGGTGAAATACTCTATTTATTTTTCCCTCTTCATTTTTCTTAGGGCCCTCAGTATTCACAATGAATATACAAACCAACTTGGAAGCTTTCTGTAAAGATTCATCTATGCCGTTTCTGCGGCTCATTTTTGTTTCTAACTGGGGTGATGAACCACTGAAATAAGGAAAAAAAAAAGCCAGGCCAGCTCTGTCCAAAATTAACTTATTGAAGACCCACAATGTTGTCATTAGTTTCACAGAAGCTACTGTCAACTGCTTATGCAAAAAATAATTTTGGAGTTTTTCTTTGCTGGTACTTTGTTGATGCTTTAAAGTCACTGTGCCTTTGTGTGTCGCTCTTGCCTGATAACTAGAAGTGATAAAGTGGTTGCTATGATGCAAAGGCATACTGCAGCCTCAGTCCATCAAGAATGATAGCAGACATGCATATGTGTGGGTTGGAGATGTGGTGGAAGAGTTGATTTGGGTTTAGGGAATAATAATAAAAAACACTTAATCATTTTTGGAGTATTTTGGTGATGATCCTTGTCACTGCAACCTTTTAAAAAAGATAAAGAAATTTGACTCGAACAGTTAATTGTATTAATAGGAAAGTCAGGGGATGGATGAGTCAGTTTGTTTGCTTTGTCACCTTTAAAGCAGCTACTGTTTTATAACGTTCACTCATTAGAGAGTGCATGTGTGGGGGGAGTTATAAGATTTTTAATGCAATTGTCTGACCAGGTTCAGAGTCAGCTACAGATGAAGTAAGTTGTCTGTAACACAGGATACTTAGCATGCTAAAAGAAAAAGAAAACATATTTCTAGGCCACACTGACCATGAAGTTTTGGAGGAGGTGCCAAACAAGCAAACTGAAATTCAGCTGCCTCCTTCCAAAGGAAGTAAGATGAAGGAGGAATACTTGAAAATTACAGGTTTCAGTGAGGCTACAGCTATTTATGCCAACTGAGGGTCTAACCTAAAATATACCGGTGCATTGTGATATTTCATTCTGTGAAAGCATTAAACAGGGAGTGATAGGAATGCCTTCCTATTTAGTACATTAGATCAAATAGACTGGGGCACAGGATTTAGTATGTTTGGTTTTCATTACCCTCTGTGGTGCTGCCTTGTATGCTAGATTTCACACTGGTGGTGTGCAACACCTTATAGAATGGAACAGAACCTGCCAATTGCCTGCCTTAAAGAAGCTGCATGTTTCTCTGCATTGCTGTGAAGTAACTGATCTGCATCCCATGGCTCTTTTAATTATATACCTACTTATTATTTATCTGTTGTTCCTGTGTGGAGCACACAGTGGCTCTTCCTAGTTTGGATTAAGACCCATTTCACTGTTCACCTCCAAGGGCTGTTTTACATCCCGTCCATCATATTCTGTGTGTGCCAAGTACTGTTCAGACCGAGCATGTTTAAGCTTTGTTGTATTGACATGCAGTCTTTTTTTTACTGCCTCCCCAGTCATGGCAACTTCTCTTTTCATAAGGCTTTCCACATAAATGTGCTCTCTTGTCCTGTCCCCATATGTTGTCCCTGGCTTCTTCCCCATCGTTCCCCTGAGTGGGCAGAATTCCTTCATGAAAACATCTTTTTTTTTTTTCTTCCCTGCTGTTTTTTGACCACTTACTTTCTATTATGTTTTCCGGGGTTATGGGGTTTTTTTCTATCTGTCTAGTCTAAATTGACTTTCTTGAACATTAAAGATGCTTAAAAGCAGTTTGAGAAACATATTTGGAACTCTTAATTTCCAAAATGGTGTTGTCAGCTTTCTTTTCTGCACTCAGACAATTTCTATTTCCTGTGGAGGCTGAAAGCATGGGACTGCCTGTCTTCTCTTTTTTCAAATGTGACTTGCAAATTGATTAGATATTATTGCAGAGCAAACCATGCATAAGGTGAAGCCTTGACAGATCCTTGTACACAAAATGATTGACACTGCTCAGGGCCACTTTACAGGGTCTGTGGTAGGAAACAGAACACCTTCCAATCTCCCTTTGGAGTCTTTAGCCAACTCCCATGTCCTAATCTGCTTCAGGGTAGGATTTCTGTTGCTGGAATGTGGTGTTGAGGTCCATGTTGTTTTTCTAGGCTTTCTCAGAGAATGTGATCCAGAAGACCCAACATGGAAATAGTGTGTTAACCATGAGGAGAGAGAAAAGGTGTTAGAGCAGGCAGGAGAGCACAGTGGCCCTCTACTTGCAGCTCTGTGGCTGGCCTTCCAAAACTGCTGCTTCCCATGTCACTGGCACGTCCTTCGACGTGACTTGGTACTACAGTGGCTGCTGTAGCTCAAGGCAGCCTACTGGTATTTCAAATGTGCATTTTATACTATTGAGACAGCATCTAGCAAATAGGCCATGTAAGAAAGGAGGGATTCACAAGCTATCTGCAATCCTTGCCAGAACGGGTTAAGAATAATTTTGTATTTTAAAGAAAAATCTAGGGGATTAAGACTATACCCTTCATGAGAAAGCAGCCTAAGAAATGAACCTTTACAAAGAGGAGCAGGCATGATTGACCTTGGTATAAAACAAATTCCCCACACCAGAGGGTGGGTGTGGATTTGCACAAACTACAGAGGCCGTCTCTGTGTAGAGGAGGACATGTCAGAGTCTCATTGCCAGGAGATACATATGCTGCATCTCTTGCCTACATCATGGGGGAATATCAGACAGACTGACCTGTGCAGTTGCAAAAACAGGCAGAGTGTGGGACAGCTCTGTTCCCATTCCAGCAGTAGCTGGTGTGGGCAAGTCCATCTCTCTGGGTCATACCAGCCATATCAGCATGTGAATGTTTTACAAAAGGAGCAACACTAAGAAGCTGCATGTAAACAGCCCAGATGCTTCAAATTGATTTTGTGAAGTAATCTGGATGACAGTGAGATTTTTAGACACCAGTACAATGGAAGGGTGTCGACATTGTCCTGTTTGTTTTCAAGGATTTGATGTTTTCATGAATTATATATAGTAATCTTCATATTTTGCTCTGTTCTGTGTACTCAAATTATCTGAGATGCTTCCTTTGCCTTTAAAAAATAGCATGACATTGAATAATGACTGATCTGCACAGGACTGCTCCCATAGCCTGTGCCCAGATTCTGCTTTGCTTGTCTGTAGTTATAATTGTTTGCTCCTTTTTACATGTTAGTCTGCCTTTTTGGACAATTGCCACCCATTGATACTAAACAGGAGTGCTCAGACTGACCTGCCTTTTCACTAAGTGCTGAGGAAAGGGGTAAGTGTAAGATTACTTCTGTAGCTCCAAGCAGGAACTAACACTTGCACCACTAACACATCACTGCAGGTTCGTTTTTTTTTCTTGAGTGCCTGCTTCGTGAAGGTCTTCAACCAGCATCAGCTTTTATAAGACCTGGCTGGGTTTTGGAAAGAACAATACTGGAGCTCAACAGAAAACCTTTGAGGACTTTATAAAATGGTGTGGATAACTCTGTTCAGCAGAAATGTGAACTATTAGGATCACAAAGCATTGTTTAAAAAGGGACAGTGATTATGACAATAACTCTTTTGTACTTGAACTACTGTAGTATCTGTAGGCAGGATGAGGTTTGACAACAGTACCATATGAACAAATGTTTGTCTAGGGACTACTGTTCTTCTGATTACATATTTGATCTCCTCCACATCTGTTTGTAAAGATCTTTTAGGCAATATGTCCTTTAACTAAAACCTTCTATGCTCTTCTGTCAGAAGTCAATAAAAAGGCATTTGATGATCTGTGCAGAGTGAAAATCATACAGCAAAATTAAATGACACAAGTATGATGTCATTTTTCTCAGTCTGAAGCAGGTAGCATAAATTGCAGAAAAGCTAAGCTACACAGAAGAATTTGGGGCTGATGGAAGTCTGTGGGCTGTTCTGAAGAGGATTCCTCATTTATTTCCTTAATCCTGGAAAGACAGATTGTGATTTTCAGAAGACTTCAGGAAAGCTTGTAACAGCATTTATGGTAACTACAATGGGTGCTCATGTCTAAGACATGATGATCACTTGGACATTTTGTACCTTTCTAGCCCTAACTCTCAAAAAAAATTTATGGATTTTGGGGGTTTAATAAATACCACCAAAGTGACAGACAACAACTTGCATCCCTGTAGCAGTTCTGATGCTCTTTGCTGTGCTGTATCTGCCTCATTCCCAGTGTTTCCAACTTGTTTTCATTTGTTTTCTGCCTCTCACCCAGATATCTGAACTCTGGTGCAGTTTCAAAGTTTAAAAAGCATCTGTGATTTTTGGAACTTGTGGAATGGTTTGAATATTTTAATGCTCTTTCTACAGTCTTCAGTGTCAATGAAACTGTTATAGACTTTTAGAGGACAAATTTATCTTCATGAAAGATCTGCAGGCATTGGCAGCAAAGACAGCAAATGAATTGGCTTCTCCAAAATTAGCCAGATTTTATTTTGACATTTTAAATCCAACACATTAATACCAAGTACAGACATCCTAAGGTAGACTTTTAAAAAAATTCTGGCATGCAACTGAGTTTCGTCCATCAGTTGTAACTTATGATTCCTGTCGTCCTGTGGCCATGCTATTCAGATGCTTTCTGCATAATTGTACCTTAAAACCTCTTCTTTTTTTTGTTAAATACGACTGTTGAAACCTCAAGATCAGCAAATTGCCTAATGATTATCAGGCAATTAATGACATGTAAACATGTTTTGGGTTTTTTGGGTTTTTTTGTTTGTTTGTTTTGTTTTTTGTGAAGAGTTAAAGGCTTTTTATTCCCTTTAAAATGGCCTACTCGAAAGTAAGGCATGCTGACCATGTAAATTGTGACATGATAGTGTCACATCCTCTACCAGCCCTGAGGTGTAAGTTAATAATAAGTAAGTTTTATTAATAGCTCCTCATCAGCAACCAAACTTTTTCATGGGGAATACAATCTCTAGGAGAAAGTTGGCCTTTAAAATTACTTTTACAGGGGCAGATTTTTTCATGTGAAGTTAAGAATCAGGTAAAATGACTGGATTATCTAGTAGTGGCTCCACCACTAAAGTGCATCAATGAATACATTTCCACCCTGTATGAAAGTTGATTGACGGATCTTTCCCTCCTGTGCACATCTGATTTGGAGATACAGATGGTTCTTCTCTATAAATTCCCATGTTTCTTGCTAGGCTATAAATTCTTCAAGGAAAATCTTTATCTTGTCTGTCTAGCTTCAGTTAATGATTATTTCTATTTCTAAAGGTGATGCTTGCTTTTTTTTTTCTTAATATTGTGTTCTAAGAGCCTGAACATACCTAACAGACATAATTAAAATGTTTATCTAGAGTATGCCTAGCTCTAGATTAACAACTCTTTTGCATGTAATACACTACAAATGAAGAAGAGTACTTTTTGGAGGCTCTGTACTCCTTTCCCCTCTCCATCCCTCCATTAGCAAGGAAAAGTTTGCAGACTGCGTACCTTAAGTATCCCTTGTGGCACCTTTGTAAGAAGCATCTTAAAGGTTACTCCTAGAGCCTGGCTAAATGTTACCAAGTCTTTAGGGACAGCGACAAAGATTCCCATTCATGTAGAGCTGGAATCTTTTACATCTTTTAAGTCTGGTAAACCTTATGATAATAAACAAGAAATACTTTACCTTAATATTTCATTTTATGCTTTAAACAGCACCTGTTCACCTGTGCTTTACAATCAAAATTAAACATTAGTAGCTTCTTATTAGTATTACAAGCCTCCTGGGAACATCAGGTTTCAGGAAAAATTATTTATGTTGGCTTTTGGATGAGTTTTCAAAACCACAGAGGCTGAATGTTTTAGGAGTATGATGTGGGACAGTGCACCTTTGGCATCTTGGTTTGAATCAGGAGAGGCTGAAATTTTCTAATTTTAAATGGTACCTTAGGTTACAAAGCAAAATTTAGAAACTTGCAGTTGTAGAAACAAGCCTTGATGGCAGGTAGTACTGCTGACCTTGATTGGAGGAGTGGTGATCTGCAGCACCTGGGCAGGTATTTTCCTAAAGACACGTGGGAAGATGTAGGAGTTGAGGCTATCTGAGCTGAGCAGCCCAGAAGGCAGGATTTCACACCTGGAGGGGCTGGCTTGGTGAGTACCATGGGGTGAGCAGTGGTCTTGCTTGGCTAGGAAATGTGCTGCAGGACTCTGTGTCTGTGTATTGCACACCCTCTGAGGAGACTGCAAGTGTTGCAGGAGGAATCCTGCAGCTGGTGATATTTCTTTTCCAGTGTTTCAAAACCTGTGTAGGATTTTTAAAGAGTGTTGTGCTCTAGGATGTCCTTTCAGACTGGAATTGCTCTGAGTGGTGTTACTGTAAAATGCTCCCATTGTCTAATGGCTTTTATTTCTGGCTAGTTGGGAGAACTTCATTTATAACATGTACAGCTATAAATAGTAGAAATTTTAAATTAATGTGGTCATGATTTTCTGCGGATGCAAGTGCTAGCACTATATTTCTGGTTATGAAATTCTGCTGCTGTTCAGATATTTAAGCACATAAATGCCACCACATGTGTTTTATTTCAATGTGATTATAAAGAAGCATCACTAGCAAGAGAAACAAGATTTAAAGACCAAGCCCAAATGCATCACAAATGCTACAACAGTGTATCTTTAAAGTATGCTTATTATATTGATTATCTTAAAATTGACTTTTTAATACGTCTATGGGTAACTCTTGTAATTTTGTTGCCACAACTGGGAAAATCATCCCATGATTTCCTACCTGTGTAAGTAGGATTTCCAGACCCATGTTCAGTCATTTGTGTCCTGAAATATGACTTTACCAGGGTTAATTAGTTGGATACATGGATACATTTGGACAGAAAATTTGGCAACTGTTTGACAGCAGTTTGTTGTGTTTGTATATGTATAAATACCACTCTACCTAACTGTGTATGTGGGCTCTGAATTTTTTTGTCAGTCTGGATAGTTGTTTACTTTAGCTGAGACCCCTGAACAACCACACTGGGTGATTTCTCTTAAGAGATGAACACTGTTTATGTATAGAGCCTCATTTCTCACCTTTTTTTTTTTTTTTTTTTTCCATGAATGAGACATACAATTTGTGGGGAAATAATAGAATTTGGGAATACTGGTGCATGGATCTAGATGATCAGAAAAGGCTGTGTATTCTGAAGGGAATGGAGCATTTATGGTGTAAGTCAGTGGGTCTCAGGAGAATTGAGCATGCAGCTATTGTTGTTGTGCTCTTGTAGGCCCTTCTCAGAGTCTTGACCATAACTAATTCTCATGAATGGGATGTAAGTAGACACCTTGACAGGACACTTGAAATGTCAGCTTTTTGTTCCCTAGGTAAAAATTTTAGGAGCCCTGAGTGACCCCTCTGAACATTTTTTTTTGATTGGATAACCTGTGTCCCTTCATATACAGATGAGTTTTTAGGGAGCCTAGCAGAGTGTGCTGTGGCTTTGTTGAGAATAGAACAGTTTTTTCAGTCAGCTGTCTCCACTTGTGCATGTCCAATATATTTGGAGCATGTCTGGCACACACAAATCCATTTTATGAAGTGAAAAGGATATTTTACCAATGCTTGATGCACAGGAGGGTGTTATGCATGAGCCTACTTGTCTGAAAATAAAGGACATTGGACAGAAAAAAAGGTAGTGCCATTTAAATTTGTATGCTTTCTTCAGAGTTCTGGATTTTTTCACAACATGGAAGACCTTGCCTAGAGTTCAAATTGAATTGCACCAAAATGCAGTAAAAATGAAAATGAAAACTCTGCTACAGCCATGGGAATCACAGAGTGAACCTGCTTCAACACAAACAATTTCAAAAGCTGAGTGCCAGATTCATCTCTGACACAAACTTTCTGGTGTCTCACTTATTTTACACTGATGCCATGATGATTTTTGCCTGTTCTTTTATACCCCTGTTACACCTTTTTACAACTTCTGTATTCTGAGTGGTTTTTAGCCTACATTCTTAGACTTATTTGTCAAGATAGGAGACAACATTTTAGAAGCTTCGTAGCTAGGGATCAGTGTGCCCCAGACCCCAAGGTCCTCTCCAGAACATATTCTGTAAACCAAGATAGAACCATCTAGGGGAAGGTTCCTTGGGGAGGGGGGCTCACTTGAGCCTCTCATTGGGGAATCTTTGATAGATACGCTAATTAGTAAGACCTGTAATGTCATACCCGATCTTTTGGGGGTGTGCATTGTGGTGTGCATTTTGGTGCATTCGACCTGGACGTGTGCACCTAAGGATCCTTAAAATAAATACCAAAGTAAAACCCCTTTTTCCTTTCTAACCATGTTTGGCTCTTGATTTTAAGACCAAGAAAAGGCATCACACTGGTAAAGCAAAGTAATTCAAATAAATCTGAGATGTGTCAGATCTGCAGTTTTATAACATGAGAGACTAAAAAATTTAGATAATTTTTTCCATCTGTATGGAAGTTGGGTTTTTTTTAATGGCATCTCTATATTTTTCTTACTCATTTTTCCCTTGCTAATATTTTATAAATACTTGAATGCTCTAGAGGGAAATTGTTTCTTGTAGGCTTTGAAACTGTGTACATGGTTACAATGGAAATATGTCGAGTCTACTATAGCTTTTTAAAAAAAATTCTAGTAGTTATGTATAAAATATTTTAAGAAACTGTTCATGTATTGATTAAAAAATAGATTTCACACACAAAAGGTTTTATATTCTATTTTTTTCCTCAGCTATACACATCTGATACTTGCATTTGATCAAATGTTGTACAGAATTCTACGTTAAAAGTTCTGGATGGAATGTTTTAGATATGTGAAAAGCCACAGAAGGCTTAGTCCAACATGGGATAGCAGTCTTATTTCTAACTGGCTTTTGGGATATTTTCCTTTAGTACCAAAAAGGGAAGAAAATATCTCAGAAATGTCTTAGAAAAATTTCTGGTGTTTTGAAGGCAAGCAATATCTATGGGATCTTGCTGAAAGTCTCAGGAGTCTGACTTTGCCCTGCTCTGATTAACTGGTCTATCCAGAGATTTAATGTGATGGTTCATCCCCAAACATAGCTGTGGTCATGCCTTCTAATGTCTTCCAATCTTATATGCTGCATTAGCATTTAGTAATGGCGTGATTTCTCTGGTCATTTTGGTGAGTTGGCAACACTTCCCTCTGGGGCAGAAAGATTTTCCAGACTCCACTGCAAGAACCAGCTCTTCTTTCTCCAGATCCCTATAGAAAATTACTGGGGAATTCTGTTATAGAGTTTTGAGTGCCTGTTACTTCAAAGGCATTTTCAGCATCTACTTATCGTCTCCCAATCAATAAACTGAGTGGTTGGGTTTTTTTGTTTGTTTTCCTCCTTCAAAATTTTACATTTAAAATTCAATGGAATTATTTGTATTTCTGTTTTATGGCTGCTGGATGTTTCCATAACAGTTATGGGGAGCAGTAGAGAATAGAACTCTGATACCCCATCATTTTGAAAGCATGCTGGCTGCATGTCAACTTTTCTGATTTGCTGGTAGTCCTGAATCTGTCCAGAGGCAATAATCCTTTACCAATTAGGTTTCATAGAGATGAGAGTTTGTGGTCAGGTATATAAATTAAAATTGTGATGTCTAGTAAAGGTCAGAGCCACAGAAAGCTCAAGGGAGTGTTGTTTATGGCACAAAAGCAGTTTAAATACTGTGATTTAGCTTAACAGCTATGATTCACAGAGGGTCATCAGAAGGGAAGATAAAGCAAGAAGTGTTAAATTAAATGAGGTGTGACCATCTGTTTCAATACTTGTGCAGAGAGTGGGATTAACTTTACAGATAAATTGGTGTGACTGGTAAAGAGAGAATTTCAAATCTGGTATTGGAAATTATGTTGGAGCTGCTGTAAAAAAGAAAAAAAATTGAGATAAAAAGGCTGCTCACACAGTCTAATCACATATCCTGGTGCTTGAAGCCTCTGATTTCCTTTTGAGAGTCACTGTTAACAGTTTTATTCAAAATGGGTGCCTACATTTCATCTTTTTAAACAGTTTGGTAAACCTAGTGCAGAAGGTTGGGCACTAGCTTGTTTTGTACAGCATTTGGCATTGTTCCTTCATAGCAGTACACATGTCAAGGAAAATAATCCTCTGATTGTAGCGTATCACAGATCAGCATGTGAAAAAGTATGGCAAGATGTGCCTTATTTCTTTAGCTATATTTTGAGAATTAATGCAGATAGAGTAACTGCATATTTGTTATTTGCAAAAATGAGTTACTTGGCGTGAATATTACTACAAATGTACTATCTTAGAGAGTGGAAGTGATCAAAAAATGCTCTTCTGGTGGTTGGCGCATTTGCTGTTTTATACTCAGACCAGAGTGCCATCCTGGGAAGACATTCCATGTGGGTTATGATTTATATAAGGGGAGTCAGATTATTAAAACTGACACCCCAAACTAACCAAAAAACCCACATGGAAAAATTAAAAGCAGATTGCGCTCTATAATTTCTTCTTACACCACCACTTGGCTCAAACACTGTTTTGCAGGGACATTTCCTCTGTGCACAAGTTGTCCATGGTGGTGATGAAGATAGTGGATAGTAGGAGAAAAGACAGAGCAGAAGCAATAACATGAGTAATCATACCGTGAACAATGACGGTCTCAGTCTTTAAATTGCCAATCCAATTGCAATCATCAACCCAATCCTCATCAGCCACTGCCCCTGTCTCGTGAGTCCCGAGGATTGGAGTGTTCTTTAATGGGTAGTGGGTGTGAGGGGTTCCTCAACACTGTGTCTGTTGGATGTGGGCCCAATATGTCTTGAAATTAGCTATAGAATTACACAGCAGGTCTTGATTTCTAGATCCCATGGAGGGGTATCCCCAACAAATCACAAATTAAAACACATCAGTGTGTCCACACCAAGTCTCAAGCAGATCTTCATGTCCCATAGTACAACTGATTTCCTTTGCACACTGGAACGAGTGTGAGCAGATTTGCTGAGCAGGTGTGTTCACATACTTCAAAGGCTTTAAAATAGGGTTCTCTCTTGACCACATCCACTTATAGTTGGGAGAATTCTATAGGTAATGCTCCTGCCTTGCTGGGTAGTTCATAAACCATGAAAAATTAACTGTTAGAGTTGCCCCACTTGGAACTGGTTCCTTTAATCTTCAGTGGAGGGGTGCTGCTTTTCCTAGAAAAAGAAAACAACACAAACTTCCCTGCAGGTTGTCCCTTAGTGATTCAAGTTTAACTGCTTCAACTTGGTATCACTCAGGTGTAGTTTTAACTTCTATCTCGTGAAGCGCTTGCTGCACTGCTCCTGTTGCTTCCCCCATTTTACAGGGGGGTCTCCTCCAATTAATTTCATGTCCAGAAGAAGTGAGGCTGCTTGTAAAAAGTCGACAAGCACCACTGCTTGTGAATTAGGGAGTGCTTAAACTGGACTTCTTTTAGGGTTAAGATTACCATTCTTCTTCTCACCCAGGAGCCATGAATTAACCTTCTCAGTTTGGCAAATAACAGTTGCTCTGTTTACTCCAGCGATTTTAAGTCTGCTCTCTGGGAAGCACACCCAGCTTCTTGGCATTCCACTGCATTAATATTGACTGGATTTAAATCTCACCTGATTTATGGCCAGACTTGGATATCTCTGTAGCTGTTTTGGTAGCTGTTTGCTGACCCTGGCAATAATTTGTGGTTTCAGTTTTAATTAAGGGTTAGCATGGTACCTCGTCATCATCAGATGTCAATACAGACGTTACATTTTGCTCTTTATTAGAACAGACTCATTCACCATCTCTCAACTCCTCCACTGAACATGAAAGGTCTGAGTTACAAGACCATGTTTCAGAGCACATTATGTCCTGCAGTTCTTCCTGTAAGATTCTCTCTGTCTCATGTACATCACAAAGTTCCACCTGAAGATTTTGGACATGATCATGTTTGGCTGCAAGCAATGCAATGCCTCTTTTTGAGCTCGGCAGCAAGCAACGCCTCTGCCTGCAGCTTTTTTCATTTTCCTCATTTAACTGAAAGTACAATTCTTTCAACAAATCTTGTAAAGGCAGTATTATTTCATCTTCAGATTTTTTTGAGTGACTGATTGCTTATTTTCCCAAATTTTTGCTCATACTTTCTGGAAGCATGACAGCATGGAGGGAGGGGCATTTGATATTTCCTGCTCTTACCCTCCTGCTGACAGCTCACGCAGGGATCAGGCTTGAATTAAGTGCCATGGATCTCCCCAAATCTACAACTATTCTTTGAATGAAGCTGCACTTTCAAACAAGCCAGTCTGTCATGACTGCATTCAATGCTTTCTCCTGCCAATGTTGTGACATTGAGCTGGGCTTGCCTTCTGTTTCCTGCAGTCAGAACTGCTGCAGCTGGCAGAAGTAAAGGCTTGGGACAGCTTCACCCTTGCATTCATGCTCTCCAGGGTACAGGGAAAAGAGAGGAAAAACTGTTGTATCAGTGCTTTGTACTACTGAGACAATGACCTACAAGAAAAATGTCAATAAATTTAGTGCTGTCTGGTCTAAAGCTGTCTCCTCTGTAGAGAAAGGGTGGGAAAACCAAAGCCCTGCAATCTCAATAAATTACCTTTATTCTAGGGTGGCTTGTTGGTTCCAGTGATCCCATTAACAGTGGGCACAAAAAGCAGCATTGAGAACATTAAAGTGTTTATTCTCCTTTATTGCGCAAAGAAGATTGTGCTGGATAAAACAGCCAGTTGTCCTTTGGCTTAGACCTAGGTTAGTAGAGAAAATTAAGTCCAAATTTCATAACTGTGTAAGGTGGTGTTCAGGTCCTCTGAGGGAAGAAGCGAGAGAGACTGAACTTTACAATCTTGATAAGCTTAATAATGAATTTATGTGTGTGTGAGGCTGTGTGCGCAAACTCATTGCGTCTGGGATTATATAATATTCAGTTAGTGTTTCAGAGACTCAAAATTCTTTCAAACTTTATTTTGGGGGACAGAAACAGCGCACATTGCCCCATCTTCCACTTCCGGCTATAGAAGAGGGAAAAGAGGAGAGTTTTATGTGGTCACTACTACAGTTCTGTGTTAGGTCTCCCTCCTCAAACATAATACTTCTCTCATTCATTATTTGACCTGCCTGGTGCTGAGTGATCTCAGTGGTGGGAGAGGTGGAGAGATATTTTGAGACTCCTTTTATACCACTTTTTGTTTCAGAGTTATACCAAATGCATCGAGCACTTCTTGTGATCTAGGTCAAGCTCTCTTTTCTAGATCCAGTAACTCTCATTTTTAGTGTATACAAAGGTAACTTTCAGTTGCCAAGGGAAATCTCCACTATAAATCAAAATTCTTTGGTGGCAGAGCTTTCCAACCTGTCTATGGAAATATTACGGGTTTGTTTGTTTGTTTATGTGTTTTTATTTTCTGAGAGTGGGTTGATATTCCTTGAGGTGCAGAAGACAGGCAAAAAATAATGGCTTTTCTTGGAAGCTGCAACACGCTCCTGGTTGCAGCTGTGTTGCATTTTAGAAAGGACTTGTTAAACTGTAGGAAATAATGCTCCCCGTTCTTCTCCCTTGGCAAAAACAGCTAAGAGCACTGGAGATAATAGAAGAGCATGATTAATGAAAAAGCTTTGTGCTTGAAATTTATTAACAGTCGAAACTTTATTTTTAACTGATGGTTACTTTTTTTTTCATTAACTTTGTTTCAAATTCTGAAGAGACCAGCCACAATGTATGTAAGGAAATGAAGTTAAAACCAAATTGCTTTGCACAGGGAAAAAGCCAGATTCTTGTTTTTCATTGATGACTTTTTTTTTTTTTTCCCAATTTTCTAGTACGAGTTCTTATACAGACTTTCTCACATAGCTTCATAAACTAGTAACTTTTTAATATATATTCAATTCAGTACTTACAAAAACCTCATGATAGTCCCTACTTTCCTGTTTTTATAGAACTCTAAAAGTGGGTATACACAAACTTCCAACTTCTCTTCTAAGTGCTTTTGGAAGGTTAAATCCATTGTAATACCAGAAGGAAAGAAGAGTTAGCACTGGAACAAAAGAAGTGAAAAAAAATTCCTCAGAAGGAGCTATAGTAACATAAAACTGTCTCAATGGTGTAGCTGCAGGTAGTTTAGATGATGCTGTCACAGACTTGGGTATGAACATTCCAATCTGTCAAAGCTCCCTGGGAATCAGCAAAGCTTCCTGTGCTACAAATTCAGCACAGCCAGAACAACTCTGGGTATTTCTTCTCTTTCTCAATATTATCCACTTCTTGATACCAGTCTCTAGCAGACATGGAATTGTCAATAAATTAATGGTACCTTTGAATTTTATGCTAATTTCCTTGTGTCTTTTTCTCAGAACCATGTATGATGTACATTAATTAATTTGCAAGTTATTTCCATTTCTTCAGCAACGGGATGAGGTGTTGGTTTTGAGGAATGGAACAGAGACTTGTGTGTTCAGAAACAACATGCTTACTTTTCCTCAGTGTGTGAGATGCACTCTAAGGATAGAAAGAAAGGCAGGAGCCATCTCTGAAGACAGGAGAGCTGGGAAGTATTTTTAGCAGGAGGTAGATAAGGCAGATAAACCGATCAAAAATTCTGTTTGCTTGCTATGTTTAAGGGCTTTTCTATGGGTCCTAGCTTACAGGAGTTTGTAATGCCTGTCTGGCCAGGCTTGCTACGGTGCTAATTTATTCCTACAATGCTTGCCTGTACAGGGTGTAACAGTAGTCCTGGTATGAAATCTGCATTTTCTATAGTATTGCTTAAACTGACCCTCTGAAACAAGGATAGAAAAAATAGCTAGAAAATATGGAGAAAGAAAAAAGCATCTTTCATCCTCCCTGTCTGTTCTTCACTATCTTTTTGGATAAACAGTGCAGATGAATGACAGACCATAATATAGTGCTTAATCAGATTTTATCATTTTCATTTGCTTTTCACTTAAATTTGGTCCATCCCAACACTTCCAATAATGATTTGTCTGGTTTTAAAATACGAACTTTTTAAACATTTTGACTTCTTTTTAAATGCTTTTTGGTTTTTATGGTTCTTGGATCTTTCCTGTGAACAGGGAAAGCTGTTAGCTAGTGGAAAATTATGTGATTCCCTGTTTTGTGATTCCAGAGTTTCATAATGTATACTGTTTTCCTTATTGTTTTAAGATATACACACACACATATATATCTGTATATATATACAGGTTAGAGGAGCTGGTCTAGTGGGATAGAGAATTACGTTTCAAATTTAGATACTAGTGAATTATTTCTCTGATTAGGAAATAAGACCAACTGGGGATGGGTGAATCAATGTCTAAAGTAACGTACTGCACTTCAGCGTGTTCTCTTTGTTTTAAAATAGTATGAGTATACACACAGATATATACAGAAAGCACCTTTTATAATCACAAAAGCTGGTTAAACTTTTTCTCTTCAATTTTCCTCTCTGTAAGAATAACATGCATTAACTCCTTGGCATCATATTTCTCAGGCAGTTTCTACTTCCAGAAAATGATTTATTAACTAGAGTTCAGCTGCTTTTTGCTTTTGTTGCTGTTGACAAAAGGCATGTTTAAGCATGTTAAATGGGCTTAATGCAGTGGACAAAAATGATGGCTAAGAGTAGCAGAACTTGCTGCCAACACATATTTTTTCTTTGTAACATTTATAAGGAATAGTTAATCTGACCTCAAAGAAAAGAAACATATGCTCCACCAGATAAGGTGCTAGAGATGAATGAATCTGTCTGCTATGGAGCATTTGTTGGAATAAGAGAGGGAATAAAAAAAATTAAAAAAAAAATGTGGAGCATGAGAGAAGGAAGACTTGGACTAAGACAGCCAAGTCCCAGAAGGAAAAAGTGAAGTAAATCTGGGAAGTGACAAAAATAGTGGATTGAAAGAGGAGAAGGTAGATTAATGAGAGAGAAGGAAAAGAATTAGGTCTGTTGGCAGTCAGCTCTCCCTTTAGAGCTTCACTTCTTGTTTTGTCCTAGGTACTAGCTCAGGACTGTGGCTTGCACAGGGTGTGTCTTCTAAAGAATTGGGCTAAAACAAAGTAGTGCTTCTTGAGGGGAATAGTTTTGTAATTGCATAATATTAATAAACTGGTCTGTCTTTAGGATTTCCTGGCCTCAGTAGTATACACAGATACATGTGCATTTTCTGAAGAGATTATTAATTTTCATTTCAGTCCAGTGCCAAATATACAGAAAAAGAAAAAAATTAGCTAACTGGCTAGAAGCTTGAGATAAAGTGTAGGGTTTTACAAGGAAGGAAATTAAAAATAAGAGAAGCATAAACAGAAAAGAAAGAGCAGAAAATGAATCTGAAGCACAAATCAGTGTGGCTGTGTAGAGGCGGCATTTCATATCCAGGCTGCTGACTTTAGTCTCCTTCAAAGGCAGTGGTAAAGATAAAGGAGGAAGATGAAAATGTTGATGGACCTGATATCTGGATGTTTGGACCTGATCAGAATTTCAGCTTCTTTTAAGAAAATGGCTTAGAGATTTAATCTCTGTCATGTATTTTTGGTATGTCTCATTATCCCATGCATGTGGCTGGGGGAAGTGGTGATATTTGACCTTAATAAATATGAGCAAGATTTTTCCTTTTGTCTCTGCATTTTAGCTGTTTTCCCTCTTTTTGCTGTTTCTGTGAATATTCAGTATTTTTAATGTGTTCTTTTCTGATTGGTTATGTTTTCTCTTCAAATGCTAAATGTTTTTTACCATTAGCTCGTAAATATGATTTGTTGGATCACATAAAATATCGCAGCTACAGACTGAGTTTTGGTGATTGATCTTGTTAATAAATTCATTTGCAAAAATAGTTACTCAAAATTAACTCAAAATTAATGTAGAGCTGAAATTGAATATGCAAGTTTGCATTTGTACTTTCTTTAAAAATCCTGCTGGGTATTTGTATCTTCGCCATGTTGTTCAGCTTCTGAGTGAAAGCTGTAGCCACACATGATCCCTCAGTCACCTGCATAAGAGATATGAACATAACAGTGCATGTAAGTGACTTTTTCTCTGTATCACAACACATGGTGCTGTCACCAAGAGAGGCAGTGCATGTCTCCTAAGAGTGAGGACAGCTGCGTGGCCACCCGGTTCTCCATGGCAGGGCTGACTGCTGATGCACTGGGAAGGGACTTTGAAGTACTTCAACAGTGGTAGGAAGTAAAGCAAATAAAATAGGCTTTTAGTCTACCTGAAAAGAGAGCTGGGTAATTTCCATGAAATGGAATCAAGAGCTCGCTTTTCAAGCGGCCTAGTGAACATTTCCTGGACAGGAATCTGTTACTGAAGAGAAGGGAACTGCACCATGACTGAAGTAGCCCACCCTGGCTGGCTGTGAGTCATCCACAAATTTTGGTCAGTGTGATTTTAACAAAAAAATCAATTAAAGCAAAGGAGCAACAAGGCAATAAAAAGAATTTGTTGATATCAGCACCAAGCTGGGGTCAGTCCCTGAGGATGGTGCAGCCTGAGGCTAAGCCAGAATTGAATGTTTTCATGTTTAATAGATTTTCTCTTTCCTTGTTTTCTACTAGAAATGCTGCCATGATG
The DNA here is from genome assembly GCF_000691975.1 of Corvus brachyrhynchos. NCBI lineage: Eukaryota > Metazoa > Chordata > Aves > Passeriformes > Corvidae > Corvus > Corvus brachyrhynchos. Next base: position 2,212,849 of record NW_008240226.1, read on the forward strand.
CACAGTTGGCAGTTGTGACTAGACTGTGGTTAAACAAACTGACATTCAAGGAGAAGAAAAATTGTCCTGGGAGGTAGACACAAGCAGTCAGAGTCACTGACAGGCAGATGTCACTATAAAACCTCTCACTCAATGACTGGCATCAGCAGCTAAACTGCTCAAAGCCAATTGAAAAGTGAGAAGGACTAGATAGCTATGTCCATCTGCCAGTACAGAGCTGCCTGGTCAGGGCAATTCCGACTGACTGCATGTTTCAGCACTGTGTAGGCAGGAAAAAAGAAGAGGAATGTGCTGACACTAATGTTTACCTTTCACCTGTTTTTTATGAAACAATTAATGTTAGTAATTAAGGCATTAGAAGATCAGGAAACTCCCATTGTTAAGATTGGTACTTGAAATATTATGAAGAACAGATGATGACACACCAATGGTATTTTGTGCAAGTTTAGATTTGCAAATTCAAATTTGCATTCCGCTATGAAAATAGCAACAAATACTACAACATGTAATGTGCCAGAACTTTAGGCTGATCTTATGTAACTAAAACTTTTTATATTTGTGATTATTGGCAGGTATCATGCTTTTTAATTTGCAAATATATGGACCACACTGTATCTGCAGACAATTATTCTGGCATCCCAGTGACAGCATTTTCTGTGTCAGTAAGCTTCTTGTTCAAAAACATGGACTAAATGTAGTAAAATCTGTGTCAATATGTAAAATATAGCTTAGCTAAAGTTGGAGTGGAAACTGATGTGAATGTTATGTTATTTGACTTTCATTTATATGGTTGTGTGGTGCCATGACAGTTTATATGCAGCCAGTTGTTGCTATTAGAGTTATGGGATAGTTGGAAATCTGAAGAAGAAAATAAAAGCAGTAATTGGTTCTAAATTGACTTGGCATTGTTAGCTTGACGTGTTTGTGCCTTTTCTTTGCTAAATCATCTATACAGACATCTCAGATTTAAATAATGACTGAGGCAAATCATGCACTTTAGGCAAAAGTGCCATTGGCTGAGACACCATTAACTGAAGCTCCCATGACTCCCAAGTTCTGTAGTTACAGAGTCTGATTGTGGAAGGACACTTTTTACTAGGAAATCATGTTGTTTTGTAAAGCTTCTTCACCAGTTTGAAGTGAAGAAACAGTGGGGTTGTCTTCAACAGTGGGAGAGTTACATCCCAAGTTCTCTCTGCTCTCCCAGCCAGTGTTAATGTAATGTAATGCAGAAATGTATGAGTGTATACTTATTTTCATAATTATGCATAGTCTTGAACTAAAATTTTTTTTTTTAAGGGAAAGATAATATAAGGTCTCTTCCTCTGCTTTCCCACTTTGGAAAATGGGAAGAAATCTGATGCATATGTCTTGGACCAGTCCTTAGGCATTTGAATTTTCCCTTTGAGGAAAGGCTTGGTTTCCTTGCACTGTTTTTCAGTAGGGGTAAAAGACAGGTGGATTTCTAAAACAACACAGAGACTCATTGGCCTTGCTGTGTCCCTTCCTTCACTATAGAAGGTCTGCCTAAATCTTTAGTAGACTTCAGTAGAAAATTTAGTCACTGATTTGTTCCCGGTCTGTTGGATTTTCTTCCTCTATATGTCTTTGGTGTTTTGGCTTTTGTGGCAATAGGACCTTTCTTAAAAACAAAACAACCCCCTCCAACATGGGAACTCTGATGAGGAATGCCTTTTCCGAAGCCTGCTGTCTTGCTCTCTCCCTCCTTTCTCTATCCTCCCTGTTTCCCAGCTGGCAGACCTGGCATGGTGACATGTTGTGTCAGGTTGCATCAGTCATGTTGTCTTCTGTGACATTCTGGCTCAGAAAGAGATGTGACTGATGAAAGGTGATAGTGTCACATCACAACCGAGGCCTCAGCTGGAGAAGTCTGAGCAATTTTCTCATCCATCATTAAAAGGGACATGGGATGGAGCAGCAGAGCTCTGCCTTACATCCCTTCCTTGCTCTGCAGTCCCTTTCACACAGCATGTTTTGCTGTGCCATCCAAGTTAGCCTGGATCAAGCACTGTTTTTGCTGAAGAAGTTTTGAATGTTTGATTTTTATGTCATCAGTACCGGTGGCATAAATTTATCCATGGGCAATTGTAGTTGCTCTGTGTCTGATGATCCTTGTCGGCATGTCCTCAGTATTGTCCTAACTAATCACAGCCATCATGTGGTAAGCTATTGCTTGCAATCAGGGAAATGAATTAAAAAGCTCACAGGCTTCCCTCAGGCACTGTCAGAGGCCCGCAGCTCACTAATGTTGCTAAATAACAACAGGCAATTCCTGCTTGTTCCTGTGTAAAAGGAGCAGCGGTACACGTTGCAAAGCTGGAAAAGTGCATGTCTCAAACAATGATAGCCCTTGTTAAACGTCCAATTTTATCTTGAACAAATAGCTGAGATTCCCTCCTTCTCTGCAGTATCTCTTTGTGCTCACCTGCAGCAGCTGTAGGAAGTGCTCTCCCTACTGTATATCACACATACATTTTCTGTAAGAGGGTGTCACTAGGGCTCTGAGCAAGACTGGGCAGGATAGGTTTCTCTCTGTAGATGTGTTTCACTTTTTCAGATGAGTAGTTGCTTTTCAAACTATGTTTGTCAGCTGCTTTTCAGATTGGCAGCAATACAGCGCTCGTTGGTGAGCTGCCCGTGGTGTAAAAAACATTATTCTGCAAATCAGCTAATAAAGCTGCAGATTTTTTTTCCTAATATGTGACTCATAAATAAGGCAATTTTGAGAAAATGAAGGCAACACACTGCTCGTTACTGCTAGGAGAAACTGGATGAATCATTATTTATCTATTCCTGAATCATGACCCTGGCTGAAAATTCTCACCAGTCTCAACTCCAAACACAGCTATTTTTCCTTCTCTTTTCAGCTGATTCATTTATGCCTATAAAAGAAATTACTTCCCATTTTCTGCCTCTTTCTTTTTTTAATGCTTTTCTGGACCATGATTTTTGGTTTGGGGCTCATGCTTTTGCAGTCTAAAATGTCTTAAATTCTTTTTCCTCTTTTCATATACCTTTTTGTTTAACCACCTTGGAATAGGTTTTTCCTCTCTTATGACCATTGTATCCTTTTTTAAATTCACTGCTCTCTTTTTCTGTCTCCAATTCTGCTTCTTCAACTCTCTCCCCACCATCTTTCTTCCCCCCTCTCTAGTTATTGTTTATCTCCTCTGGGAAGAGTCAAACTGTCTTTCTTTTGTCTGTATTTTCCAAATACCTTCCCATTAAATGAAAAGGAAATTAGCCTTCACTTCTGCCTCTCTGCCTTAGTTCTTATTGACTATCCACAGTCTGGAGAGACAGAGAGAGGTATTTCCGGGTGGAAACACTCATAGAAGCTGGTGGATCTGTGTGACACCCAGTAGGCCAGCTAGTTCAGAAGCTCTTCTAAACAGTACTTGCCATGATGAACGTTGCTGCTTTTGATGTTTTCCCTTAGATTAAGCCTGGAATACACTTTGGCATTGACAGCTTTCATGTAGGAATCTACCTGGTATCAATGGGTTTGCTGTACTTGCATGGGCAAGCAAGCTGAAACAAGAGTGTTTCTTAAAAGAGTGTCCTTCTTTTAAGAAAATGAAAGGAAGGGTCCATGTGTTTTGGATGTCACATTTTCCTCATCTCCTCCCTAAGAGTCGTTTTTCAGTCATTTTTCAGTTGTTTCATTTTTCCAGGACTTTGAATTTATTTTCCTGGGAAAACATGTTTTGTATCTTCCTGGGCACTGCAGAGTCTCAGGGCTTGCAGAGTGGAACAGTGGAAGGCATGCCAATGTTCTCCAGTGCTAGTTGTTTATTTTGCCCTGGTTTTTAATATCCTCACATATTCATGAGCCTGTGTTACAGATACTGGCAGGCTCTGCTGTTGAGAGCTGGATTGTCTTTGCTCTCTTTTCTGGGAAGTATACTGGGAAGATGGGCAAGGATGGGGTATGAGACAGTCCTGAGGCTTGTCAGATCTCGTAGACCTGTACAGTGGGCAAGCAGGTTGGAGAATGAGGGTCCATACACAGGATATCAGTCTCTCTCTCCAGCCTGCAGCTTCTGTTTTCTGCTTGGTTGCACTCACTGCCTTCCTACTGCCCCTCTGGGAATTGCCCTCTTATTACCACAATTACAATCTGTACACATTTCATTAAACTAATATCGCTTTGCACAGACTTTCTTCACCGAAGTGCACAGCTGGAGGCCCATTTCTTTTCCTCAGCTTAAACACTATGACAGGTTAAGAAAGCTATTATGGCTGAATAACAGGTGTTGCAAAACAATGTGCATTTGATGTTTAAATGAGAGAGCTTCTTTATTGACTGCCTTTATTGCAGCAAAGACTCTCCTTTTTCAAGATGACTGGATTTTTATTGGTTTTACTGCTTTTTAAAGTGTATTCTGTTGTTTCAGAATAGGTCCAGAGTGACTGTCTGCCGTTATTTGTTATTCTGATGTCTTTTGTTATTTGCACATTTTTGCTGCCTTACTCAGGTGAGGGATACTGGTGCTAAATAGAAAAATTTTGTTTTGTCTCTGGCTAACACCAGTCCTAAGTGCTTCTTGTTCCTGGGCAGCTTCCAATGGAGCTATAAGCCATTCTGCACCATTACTTTGCTTGTTATTTCTAACGAGTTTGATTCACATCCCACCTATGCATATAGCAACATCTAAATATATATATATATATATATATTTAAACCTGTTTACATATTTAAGTTAAAGCTGGGCTTTAGGACAGTTTGCAGAGATTTTCAGAATGTTGCAGAAGACTTGGGCATACACTGGCCCAATTAAATCCCATTTGTTTGGGAACCTCATCATTTGTGATTACTCCATGGTGATATGCAATATGATTCTTATAGTGTGTTCACAGATGATCTAAGAATAGCAGAGCCCCATAAAAGGAGTGTGTGAATATCAGGCCTTCAATGCAATATGTTGTTTAATTAAACACAGCCAATATATTATAACTGAAAGAAATATTAAAAAGGTAAAAAGAGGAGGGAAAGTAAGATTTTTAATTGATATTAAGAATATAAGTACTCTCTTAGAAAAATAAATTCATTCCTAAGTAATCTTCCCATCTTCCCTCTCCATGCCTCCCACCTGACACTCGGGGTGAATTTTAGTACAAGCTTTCTGCAAGCAGAAGGGGCATTTTCTTTCCTACTCCCATAAGTATATTTTGCCTAATGCAAGCAGTTTTAAGAAGGTTCAGGGCAGAAGAAAATATAACTATGTGTAACAGTAGAGTAAGGACACCATGGCTCTGGTTTCGTATTTCTTTTCTGTCCTACTAAATATTTGGTACTCCAAAATTGCAAATGAATTAATTAATAACGTGATAATTTAGCAGTCAGAAGCTCAGAGGGGCTGAAGTTTTATATTGAAAATGAAGACAAAATCTGTTCAAGCCAGCTTAATTTATACGAAATCTTTACCCTGTCTGTAACTCCTGCCACAAATCAGGCACTGATGCAAGGTCTGGCACACAGAGAAGGGAGAGAGAGTGACTGTCTGTTTTGAGGGAACTGTGGGCAGTACTGGGGAAATCTCACAGGAGGTCTAGCTGGCTGGGCTTATTACAGCATTTTTTCTTACATGACTGATGTCAATGCCACATGAATTATGTGCAACACCAAACTGCAAGTAGAAGGAAAATTGTGTGCAGATGAAGAAGAAGGTGGGAAAGCAACTAGTTTTCACCACCACCATATATTTTTCACAGTAGGCAATAAATTACTTCTGTGAGTCTCTGGAAAATTACCTGTAATAGAGGAATCAGCAGTTTCTCGTTATTATGTTGATATTTGGTATATTTAAATTTCTCACAATGCTGAAGAAAAGTGAAATGCTAATTGCTACATTTCTTTTTTCTCTATAAATGACTCTATCCATAACTGAAGAAGCCTGTCAGGATGTTGTCAAGAGAAAATTGTGCTGTTTCTTTTGTCACCTCTTTTCATCTCCCATGTTTCAAAAGTCAGCCTGTGAATATTAAGTTGCTGTACTCAGCTGTTGCCAGCCTGCACATTCAAAAGCTTGTATCTCAATGCATGTGTAGTTGTCTTCAGAACACCTAACAAATAACCCAGTTCCTACAGTGCAGTGTACGTTAACTAAAAGGAAAATTTTTGGATACCTAATGGAATTGTGCTCCATTTGGAGTAACTGAACACACTACAACTTATCCAGATTGATAGTGATGTGGGTAAGTCTAGGTTGTGTTTCCTCTTCTCTCCTTACTTGTAACAAAACCTAAACAATTTTTTCCTCTAAGCTAAAGTCATATTTACAATTTAGCTATTCTTGCTTTCTGAAAATATAAACCTCTCTTCAGCTGTTCCTTCAATTTATTCTATATTTGAAAGGACAAAAGTTGGGATCAAGACAGAGTCAGGAGGCCAGCGAGTTTCCAACTATCCCTTCCTCTCTCAACTTGAATTGTTTGTGCAATGTAACTTCAAGACAATTGGGGAGAGGCCAGAGGAAAGGAACATGGCTCTTCAGTGGAGGGATGCCTGCATTCCCATGAGAAGGAGAACCGGATGGAGATGAGACAGTGAGAGTGGAGAAGGTGCCTGTAGGTTGATGGAGAGATAGCAATATGTGGGAAAGAGAGAAGGCAGGGCTTGTATGTATGATTGTATTGCACACAGCTAAGAGAAACAAGGACAGAGTGACCAAAAATTAGGAGACAGGCTCTAGCTATTGAAAAAACCAAAGAAATAGAATTAAAGTAGCAGCTAATAAAGAAAAAACTAGAGAGGGAGGGTAAGGATATGTTAATCTATATGGGGAACAAAGGAGAGACAAAAGGAGAGGAATCGAACAAATTGAATGAAGGTAATGAATTACGAAAGCCATGTTGTTACTCTGCTTTCATTTGCATTTATTTCTCTCATGACTGACTGGGAAGAACGAATTACAGTAGGAGAGATGATTGGAATGGTAAAGACAAAATGCGGATAAGAAAGTCTACATTCTATAAAGGTACTTGTAAACAAAATAAAGAGGATCAAAGTGTTTCAGTAGGAGCTTGAGGAAGAGTTAACAGTGGGAAGGAAAAGAAATAGTAATTCCCAACTTGTAAAAAGTCTTTATTTCTTTGTTTTTTTAAATACTTACGCCACTATTTTCTCCAGCTTCCCCCCTTCCCCATCAGCAGTTTTTGTTCTGCCACAGGTCTTGGCAATGTCTTGACCACTAGGGATTTTCCTCTTCAATACACTTCCCAACTCGGATTACAGCCACCTGCACTTTGAGTACATCTCCAGCAGCAATTAGGAGGTCTGGGAATTGCTCTTTTTGTTGACATGCATGTAAAAGAACTTTCTCTATGGTTTACACACACTTACTCCCTTCATTAACCCCCTTGTCTCTAACCATGACATTCCCATATGTCTCATTAGGTGCCTTTTGGCTTTTGCTGCTTTCTGTGAGAAAGCGAATTGTGGTCAGGGCATGCGTACCTGCACCCCTGACTCTTTAAAGTGCTGTTTCCATGAGGTAGCTGCACCTGCAGGGGCCCTCACGTACTGTCCTGTTTTTTGGTTTGTTTTGTTTTCTGTCCTAGAGTGTTCCCTCAGTGACTTGGGAAGGTCTGGAAGCAGGTTGCTTGTCTTGTGGCTGACAGGATGACAGCAGTGAGAGGGCGAGTGAGCTTCAGGCTATGTGCAGTTGATGTGGGCAGGGGGTGGGGGCAATGAATCAAGAAACGTTTCTGTGTCAGGGGCCAGAACTCCCTCTTCTTGTGCCTCTGAGCACTATTTGCAGGTAGAGGTGCAGGCAAACTCCAGGTTACACATATAGGGGATGAGGCTGTGCTTTTGAGCTGGCCTGGTTGATTTGGCAGCATGTAATGTCCTGTGTCCAGGCTGATCCATAAATTGCTAAAAGCAGCAACAACCACACACAGGTGGTGTAGCTCTGAACTCTGTGTCCTGGTATAATTAAAGTGCATAGCTGATGTGTCGGAAAGAAGAATCAGACCTTGAACTTCCAGAGCTGAGAAAAGGAAATCCATAAATTCATCAATGGGAGTTTTTGTGTCAGCACCCAGTGATAGGTGTTCCCAGAAGTACTGTTTTTGTCATTAGAATGGTGTCCAAAACAAGGATATGCTGATAGCCTCAGCTGCTACCATGTAGGAATTAAATGTCTTGGGATCTTCATAATCATTTCAGTCAGGGCTTGGAAAAAAATTGTTGTTCATAAAAAGAATCTCCTATGGGCCTTCAACCTTAATAAGCTTGTTTATGGAATTATAAATTCATAAGCATCATAAAATTATAATGGAAAGTCAGTAAAAATATTGCTTAGAACTGTTTTTCACCTTGTTTGTAAATTTTTTCTGAAAAAAAGAGAAAACATGATTCTGTGGGGCTTTGGTAGGCGTGTAGATCCCTCATATATCTGTAGGCTCAGATCAGGATAATTGAGGGGAAGAGAAGTGAATACTGAGAAGTTTGGTAAAGGGTTTATGTATTATTTACGCTCTAATTTCAAACAAAGTTTAGTAGCAGTTGCATACAGTTAGGGACACTGAAGTTTAAAACAGCTTCTTAAACAGTAGAAGACCAAGTACTGTGGAAAAAATGTGTTTCTCAAATCAGATTGTAAAATCTTTAATGGTGAATGAAATGAATCAATATAATGTGCTGGCATGATTAATTCCCTTTCTTAGAACACACTTCTTATGCAGATGTTTTTTGATGTTAATGTAAGGGTATGTACAGGCATGTCTCAGTATATTCCCCTGTAAACAAGCAAAATCCAACTTCAGGGTTTTTTGGAGCTGATCTCGGGCATACTGCCTTTTTGTTTTACGTGGTGCTTGCTGCTCAGAAGCTGTAAGGGAAGATTCTCTTAGACCACAGGTAGTTTGTGTAAGTTTGGAGAATTCCTGCTAAACAACCTTTAAATTATCACGCTGGGAAATGAACAATATCCAGAACTTTAGTCACTGACTCATCTTCCTTTGTGAATCACCATCCCAGCAGTGCATAGTGATTCTTTTGGATTCATTATTGTCTTTTGCCTCTGTCTGGTTTCAAAATGTGCATTATCCCACATGCTAAGCACCCTTCTCGGTTAAAAAAGAATTGCTGCCAACAGACAGAACTCAAGTGTATTAAGCTTCAGGTAATGGTTCTGAAGACGTTCTGGAGAATGGAAATTCTTTAAATTGTCTAAAATATTCACTGAGATAGCATTTAGGATTTTGGCTATAGATGATTGTCAGGAAGAAATAAAAGTACTATGAAAGTCACCTGCTTTTTTAACACTTTTTGACATTTATGAAAGGACAAATGAACTTTGTCATAAAAGTACAGAACTGTTATCGAGTTTTTGGCTCTCCTACAAACTTCCAGTAGAACTTTATAAATGGCTTTAATCTATTCTTTTCCTCCTTTATTAATCTCTGCTTGGTTCTGTTATCACACTATAAAATGGGGAAAATGTTTCTTTTATGACACTTGCACATCTCTTTTGAGCTACAAACTTTTAAAATGGGCATTTTCCTTCGATTTGTTTGTGTGGTCCTTGTGGACTAGATACAAGTTGGATTTTTGCTACCGAAAGAGTAATGAAATATTTGCTTAGATTTGTTTAGTTAAACAGACCAATAACATCTTCTGAACACCACCAAATGCCAAAATGTGGCATTTCAAAAAAAGAATACATTAGAGGAATCTTCAGTTTTAATACAAGTTTAAATAAAAATAGAAGAGCCTATACATTAAAATGTGTGGAAAACACCAAGCTCTGCCTTTTATTATAGTGAGATTGAACACCCATGATGATAAATTACACATGATAAATTTGTCAGGAAATTAAAACACTGAATAGTGGGCATCAAAACGCTATCAGAAGAATCTTCTGTCCAGTGGGAACATTGGCACTAGTGAAAGGATACCTGTGATAATACATAATTTTAATTGGACTGTGTCTTGACAGGCTGACCAGATGCCAAAGAAAAAAGCCTAGGAAAAAAACAATATGAAAGGAAGGCAAGGTAATTACTTTATTTATGTATCTTCCTACTTCCTTTAAACTAGTTGACAGTTTTAAATCGCTTTAAAGTATTTTCTGTTCTAGATGTCCTTTTTTTTTTTTTTTTTTTTTCTTAGATACTGCAATATTGCAGTGTCTTCTATGATCAGTACAGGGTCTTCTGATCTTCTGATGAGGAACTGGGTAAAAGTGGAGAATGAGTGCAGTGCTCTCATTAAAGAGGTGGTAGAAAAGGGCTGCTGTAGGATTTCCCTGCGAAATCTCCTGTTCAAACTTCAGGGTCATGGGCAACTGTGCAAAGGGATATACACAAAATACTGATGCAAAGGCTTAAGTTAAAATCTCCTTGTGAAATCCCAGTCTTAAGCCAACAAAACAACCCCCTGTGTAATTGCTTCTGGGCTCTGATGGTCTTTAGTGCATAGACAGGGGACCTGGGATGTAAGCACCAGCCTCAGATGTTATTTCAAATCTGCATGAGGAAGCCTCTGGGGCTGAGTCCCACACCTCAAGGACTAGGGAGCTAAGCGCAACCTAATCTTGTAGGAAGGTTGTGAGAAAATTTTTCAGAGCTTTTTCCATTTCTTCTATTCCCATGACGAAACCACAAACGACTTCCACCTTGTTTCTCTTTCGTAGGCTGTTTAGCTGACTTACAGATGAGACCCAAAATCCAACTGGTGGATCAAAACTGAGTTCAGAACAGATTTTCTTCTGTTCTGCTTTTTGTGAGCTTGCATCTCTCCTGATGCACATCACTTGGTCAGAAAGCGCACAAGAACAAAGAAAAGCAGTTTTGTCATCTTCTACTTGCACACAGTGTAAACCAATATCTTCAGCAAAAAGCTGTGTCTGTGGTGTACTCTGTGTGAATATAATCACTTTATCAAATGCTCTGCACTGTAAAGTGCTGCTACTCATATCCTGTTCACCAAAATGTGTACACCTGTTGATTCAAAATCTTTTGCTTTGTTGTTTGTTATGTTGGCCCAGGATCAAGTTTTGTGCCTGTAAGATGAGCATAACTTACTTAAAAAGGAGCTCTGATTTATCAGCTATTGGTGAGTGTTATCTGTCGTTTCTGGTGAGGGTACTGGTTCTGTTCCAGGTTAGAGGAATGAACATGTACATTACTGTATTGGGAGCTTGTTGAATTAAAATAATTTAAAATCCCTGACCAAATCAGATGTACTGGAGCACCAAGAAATGGATGCAATATACTTTAAAGAAAGTTTCTAGCATTTACATTCTTTTCCAAAATAAAATACGTCATTTTGGTAATTACAATATTTTTAATTGATGCCTTTATTTTGTTTTGAGCTTCAACATTAGGCAAAAATAATTTGAGGCACTTAAAGCATCATACTACAATGAGGAGTAATTGAAACAAGGAAAGTCAAACAGCAGCAATAATAATAAAGCTTAAAGTATTGATGGAAACTCAAAAAAATTCTGCAGATACACTTCTGTGCTGATTAGCACCATATCTTTTTTGAAACAATGTGTGAATTAAATTTGAGGATTTGGCCCTTTGATAAACACGTCTGTTACGGGGTCAGCTTCCTCCTTCAAAAGTGCATGCATTATTTGCATGATTTAGAAAAAATTGGTGCTAAAGACAAGGGAAAAGAAATTAAAAGCATAGTTTTGGACTCCTGCAGATCATGGTGTGGCCTGAGGTGGGGGGATGCACCACCACACACAGAGAGGTGTGGGAGGCCACTGTCTTGTAGTTTGGCAAAACAGATCCTTTACTGTAAGAGAGTATCTAATCTTTCTCATCAAGTTCCCACTGCTTGGGATTATCTTCTCTTGGCTCTTTGCAAGTTTTCTTCAATGAGGATGCCATCACCTCTCAGATCATTTGTGTCTCACAATCAAACTCTATGATTTTATAGATGTGTACACATATATGTGTACCTATTTTAGTTTTCCAGAGTTGCAAAAGGGGCTCTTCCCCCTTTCCAGTCTCTAACATTAATCTTTGAGTTTCTGGCAATCTTGTCTGTTTCGTGCTGCTAGCCATGTTTTTTTCTTACTTTTGACAGCAGTTTGTTGTGAAGGAGCAACTCCTTGAACACGGGTGCTGTTGACTCTTCTGTCACACTGTCAAGGACATACCGTGTGGTCTGATCTTTTCAAAAATTCAGGAGGAAAAAACAAATAGGGCAGTCAGCCCAGTGGCAGTCTGGAGAAGCTGGAAAAGCTTATAGTGTGCCTATGCACATCTACAGCCACTTCTCATTTGTCTGTGGGTTGTGGGTTGGTTGTGAATACTGTGCTGTGGACAAACTGGGGATGTGGCCCAGTGTTTTACACTTGCACTTAATTCATCTACTTATGAGTCATCTTGGCTTGATATCAAAAGCTCTTTTAGAACAAAAAAAGAGTCTCTTTCACTAAAATATAGAACACTGCAAAAATCATCCTTAGAATCATTCAGTGTAATGGAAAAAGCAAACCAGAGCTGCACAGCAGTGTTTGCTCTTAGTGAAGCTGGTGGGAGAGGTGTGGAGGGTGAAGTGTTCCCTGCCTCCCCCACAAACGGCACATGGCAGGTTACCCTCAGTGGCCACGAGCCCTCTGCCACCGCAATTATTTTAAAATGGTGGTTTTTCTCAGACCAAATACTGCGTGGCAAGTGTGGGTCCCTTTTTGGTGCCACGTTCAATTAAAAGGACACAGCTGAAGCACTCAGGGGGCCTGCAGTGCCCTGTCTGATCTCATCACTCAGCAGAGAGCAGCCTCGGGGGCTGGCCCTGCTGCCAGGTGGCCCAAGCGCATTGCCCATCCCAGAGTGGCTTGGTGGGGTGGTCTCTCTGCCAGGGCAGCCTGGGCTGGCAGGTGGCCAGCGCACAGATGTCATTTTCCTTGCTACGGTCACAGCGTGGGACAGACGCCCAGCGCTGCTGCACAGCCAGGCACGGCCTTGGGAACGGGGGCAACAGCCTGAGGACTTGTCTGAAATTGGCTCTTCTGCAGAAAACCAAGAGTTGAGGATGGTGCATGTGTGGGCATATAGGGAATGAGCCATCTGACTTTTCTGCTTATTGTTTCCCATTTCTTGTCTTTGATTTGGTTGTTTGGTTTTGTCGGGTTTTTTTGCCCCTGCCAATTAGATCCCACTTATTCAAATCTCATCTCAGAAAGTGGCCATGTGAGCCAAAATGCCTCCTGCTGATAGACACAGTGGGCTAACGCTGGTAAGCTGAGCTCTCTCCTGTGATTATTGTTTCCGATTGGGGTAGAAAATTTGAAAGTGACTGGTTAATATTGTGTCAAGTTAGAGGTAATTGTGATGTCTTAGATGGAGTGAATATGACAGCTATTTTAGAAATCAGTTTGTCAACAAAATGAAATTCATACCAGAAGTAGACACAAGTAATTCTTTAACAGTTTGTCATAAGGAGTGAAAGGAGAGGAAAAAACTGATAGCAAACGTGCACAGAATCACAGAATTGTTGGTAAGAAGTTTGACGTGGGTTGACGTGAATTTTTGGCTATACCTCAAGTTATTGGGTTGACTGGTATGAGTGCCATGACATCTATTGCTATTACAGTATTACAATGGCAGACTCATTGGATAATCTCAGGAAAATCTTGCTTGGAAAGGTTTGGATTTTTTTTTTCCAAAATTACAAAAAAACCCCCAAGCACAAACAAAAAACCAAACCAACCCAAACAAGAAAAAACCCCCAAACTCCCTTAAGTGTAAAAACAAAACAAAAAGCACTGCTTTCTGAATTTAACATAAAGAACAAGGCCATTTCCCTGGTAGAGGTGTGCTGTGCTTTTTTTTTTTTTTTTTTTTTAATAATTGGCAATTTCTTGTGATATTTGTTAAAATAGAAAATTGTTAAAAATAGAAATTAAGTAGAAATTAAAATAGACTGTTAAAATAGAAAAATTAACACACTGCAATTTATTACTAGAGCTGGCAAAGGAGATTTAGATTGTATCTCAGGACATCTAATCTGTGCCAGTAACTTGTCAATATTAACACTGTTGGTAGAACTGGTCATAGTTCCTATCAAATGTGCATATTTTGTTGTCTTTACCTTATTGTCCAACACTTAGCTTTGATTGTCATCCTATAAAGTTGATACCTACAAAGGAAAACATTGCGGAAGCATTTTAAAAAACTGTACAGTACCAGGAAAACCATATAAAATAAATATCCATGAAGGGACAATTCTACAATACTCAGCCAGTGTTCAAGAGAATTTATGGAGTTCATTTAAAATGATTTTTTAATTAAATGAATTTGCAATTTCCCAAGTATGTACAGCATACAATTAGAGCAGTGATACTTTTTTAGAATAAACTCTTGTTGGGAAATTGCATAACAGAAAGTATGATGGACTAAGCTTCAAGAGAAAAATTCAGAAAATTCAACTTGCTTTTTTTTTAAAAAGAAAAATATTTTTAATGTTTTATAACATGAAAACATAAGCTACTCATTAGTCATTAAAAAAAAAAAAATTAAAGGGTTCAGGTTAGCCCTTGACCCCAGTAGAGCTGCAACATGAAAAGTGTCTTTGGCCACAGTGATTAAAACCAAGGAATTCCAGGTTCAGATGAAAATGAATGTATGTTTGAATCACTCTGTGTTCCTGAAACATTCTCTGTAGATATCTTTTTGCTGTTTCCTACTGCTTAATGAATTTCAAATGAGGTGGTTTTTTTTCTCTCAACCTGTAAAAATGAGCAGTCCTGGAAGGAAGAATATGAAAACAAATTCTTCTTTCTGCAAAAAGACTAAGCGCAGTTATAGTGTGCTGAAGTCCTGTTTGGGTAACTTAACTAGAGAGTAGGCTTTGAATAAGTCAGTCTCACAGGAAAATATTTCACTGGAAGTGCTGATGATACATCACAGCACTGAGTCAAAATGAGAGCTCTGGTTTAGTTGCCATTATGGTACTCTTTAAACAGGAAAATCTTTAATAGTGTTGCATTATTCACATTGTATTCTTCCAAATTATCCAGTTCAAGAGATGTTTAACACTACAACATTTGATAGTGATGAGCATTTTTGGTATAAAGCTGACAGTGTATTTCACTTAAGAACAGCTTACATTATGAATACCCTGAGTTTCACGATGTGGTGTTACCAGTTCTTTGGAAACCACTGGCTGCTCTGCTTTCTTCTCTGAGGAGCAGAGAAACCTCCCCTTTGGGTAATGTGACTGTGTAAATGTGGCAAAAGAGGGAGAAAAATCCAAACAAAACTTCCCCCAAGCCCAACATTCCTTTTCAGTGATTCTACTTTGGGAATGGGCATAAGCACACTTCATATTTTAACTGATTGTGGTTATATTGGCTGCCTATAATGGCTGCTTCACCAGTATCTGCTGAAATGATTCAAAAGTGCAAATCCCAGAGTCAACCATCCTTGACTTGTCCTTGAGACTGTGGAACCTGAAGCCCTGTGACTTACTTCCCTTCCTATTAGGATTGTGTCTTTAAGGAGAAAACCAGGGGTGGCCAAAATGCATTGTAGGACCAAAAAGTCCAATCTTAAGCGATACTGAATCCTTGCAACTTCCTGCAAAACCTGCGGTGCCTTCTCCAGTGTACTCAGCATTTTACAGCATCAGGCAGCAAATGTGGGTGTGTTTGCTGCTGTCTACAATGAGAACTTGATGGCCTTATGTGAGAGGCACAAGGCTGCACTCTGCTGTCTGCCTGCCCTCTGTAAAGAAATCCCCTGTATTGGTCAGCAGTCAAAGAAAGAACAGATGACAGGCTTTCAAAGTAGAGAAGTAATAAAAGAACCTAAATAATACAAGTGAGTGCAATACAGATGCTTTTTTATCTCTCTGAGAAATGTTAAAATGCTAGTTTCACTCTTTTAGTGCTCAAAGTATTGAAGAAAATTCCAACATCAGTTTTGTCTCCATTCTTTATGAACTCAAGTGCTTCTCTTCTCTCCACCCCCTGACTCAACATTCATCCATCCACATACACATGCTTCCCATGTATCCACCTCACCCATTTACACATCATTCTGTTCACTCTGTGCTCTATTTTAACCCATCACACGGCTAATAAGAAAAGCATAAAAAAAACATATGTAGAGCAGAGGCATTTTAGATATCCCACATTACCTCGGCGTATATGAATTTTTCATGCATCTTCAAAGTTTTCTTCTCAGCTGTCAAGATGAGTTATATGGGTTTGTAGTACTCCCTGCTGCCCTGATGCAAATGCTGTAGCTGGGGGAGTGGTAGGTGAGGAGTTCTGGTTAATAATCTGTGGTGTTGTCTTCGGTCGAAGACAACTTAAAGTCAAGAGAGATCTTGATACTCTTTTTCTAGATGGGAGGGTTGAATGTAACACAGTGAAATACACAGCCTGTGTTGCAATGATACTGTATTCCAGCACTGAAATGCCAAGGAGGTTCTTCACACCAGTTTAACACATGGAAGAATTGAGAAATGTAAAATTACAGTGGCATTTCCACCCTCTGCGGAGGTGAAGGTCAAGTAATAGCTCTCCCACAAAGTAAGAATATAAATATGTAATGTAAAAATACTGTGTAGTAGTCAGATGGAGTGCACTAAGGAGAATTTTGGCTTTTTTTTATTCTCTCTTTTTTTTATTCTCTCTTTTTTTCCTGGAGAAAATAATTCTTTAAATAGTGTGACTGGTAAAAACTCACCATATAGATTGGTAGAATTTGGTGCCACACAGAAGGGGGGGAGTATGCAAAGTGCGTTATCTACTGCAATATGCATTGCTACCATATAATAGAATAGACTGGCAAATGCAAACTTGGTATTCTGACAGTTTCATGTCCAGAAATAACAAATGGAGAATTTGGCCCCTTGCTATCTTGTCTGAGGGAACGAGACATTCCGGGCACAAAACTCAGTATTTTCAGTTGCTGTATGATAGATAACCTATAGTCCTTCTCCTTATGTGGGCAAACACAGAGATGTTCGTTCCTGAAGCAATGGAGCTGTGCATGCCCGTGGGCAAAACACAGCAGGAAGTGAAGTGAGTACAAAGTACCAAAGGCAGATTGCTGTGAGCTCAGCAAACACAATACGTGTCTAGCCAAGACATAAATATTCAGGAAGTGGCAGAAATTATCAATATGGATGACTGGAAAACTACAGGAGGAATTAAAGACCAGGAGGAATGCAGTGAAGGTGTTTACAATTTAAAAAAAAAATGTTTTGCCAAAAAATTCTGACTGAGAGATAACATCTCATTTTCAAGAAATCCCTTAGGATAAATCAGAAGTGTTAGCTCTGCAGGAGAAGGTATAGGAAGCAAAAGAAAAAATACAAGGAAATTATCAAGAAAACTGAGATAAAAAATGAAAGTAAAATTACATAGGATGTAAATAGGAATAATAAATGGCTATACAAATGTAAATTATAAGAAGCAAGAGATTGATGAGAGAGACTGCAGGCACTGTGGAGCTATAAGGCCATGAGAAAACTTATCACAGAAGATGTGATATTTTTATGAAACAATGACTTCTTAAAGTCAATGTTCACTAGTCAGATTGGCAAGAAGGCTTGGAAGCTTGGTGGATTGACACATAAATATGATTTTATTTCTGACATGATGTGGATGTCTCATCCCTGAAGGTGTTCAAGGTCATGCTGGATAGGGCCCTGAGCAACCTGGTCTAGTGAAAGTCATCCCTGCCTATGGCAGGGTGTTTGGAACTACATGATTTTTAAGGTGCCTTCCAACCCAAACTATTCTGTGACTCTATAATTTCATGTGGCTTGCTGGGTAGTTGGGAAAACAAAGTCTTCCACACAGCTTTACACTTTCAAGTATCAATTGATGAAAACAGAGGACATCATTAAACCTACTGAAAGACTTTTGGCTTCATCTTGCTTCTAAGTAGAAATAGCAATGAGCAAAACTCCAGTTCTGGGAATCCTCTTCAGGAGGATTTAAAAGCCTGGTAGAGAGCAGGGTAAGGGTATTATAATTTGAATTCAAATGCATAATTTAGGGCGAGTTGGGTTTTATATCGGTTTTTTTTGTTAATTTTAAAAACAGTTTTGGAGCCTGGCTTGAGGAATACTGGATCTGTGGAGTACTGGCTTTGAAAATAAAGAGAGATTTGATTCAGTCCTTAGATCAAAACTTTCAGTACTTACAATGTTTCTTCTACAGCCATAGTAGCCTAGCACTACAGATGTCTTCCTATTAATCATATAGGATAGATAAAACCTCAGTAAATCTTGTGAAAATGTCAACTGGATCTGAAGACATGAAAGGACAGTAGAAAACAGATAAAACTGTAGAATTGAGAGGAGTTCTAAATGTGGTACAAGTCTACAAACCTTTGCATACAGGAAGCTGAAGGGAGAAACTTAGATATTTAAGTTGGTGATTTCAGCACTGAAGTTCACTAAATTTCAGATTCGTGTTCCACAAGTACAATATCCAGAAGCTAATTAGACTTGCTGGTTGTACAGCATTAAAGTACCTTAATATAGATACAGAAGTCAACTTCTAGACAAATATAATAACAGACTTCTGTAGAGTGTGGTTTAATCAAAATATGTTTACTCGGTCCTAACAGTTTTCTCTTTAATCCCTGAAGCTTTGACCCTTCTGTGTCACACACTGCTGATTTGCTGTAGAATCTGAACTCTTGAAAACATTGGAGAGATATTGGCCAAGCAGGTAATTTAACTGCCAGCATTGTAACATAATGTTGACCTGCTGAGAATAATAGATTGATTATCTGCTAATTCAAGATAAATAAGATTTCTTTTAGCTTAAATGATGATATCAGAGTTTAAAGAAAAAGTGGGGTTTTTTTCTATTTATTTTCTTTGGAGAGTGTGTGTGCATTTATGCATAGGAATAGGAAAAGGGAGATTCCTCAAGTCCTGATCAGTTATCAGTTGTGGATTTGCCATGATGTAAAGCTTTTAGCTGGCAAAGAACTACAGGCTAAATGAGAAAATAGCATATGTGCACATGTAACCTTTGAAATAGGAAAGATTCAGTCCACTAATTAAAATAAAGTTAAGGAAGGCTGGACAGATCCAGGGAGTCAGTGCAGGTTAACGAAAGGAAGGTCATGCTTCACATATCCAATTAACTTCTCTGAGAAGGAGAGATGGTCAATGAGACTTGACAGGGGTAAAGAAAAAGATATAAAGTATTATGACTTCAGGAAGGCTTTGTGACACAGTACCACCAACAAGGCAAGTACATTTCATTAGCCAGTATGGGATTGATGGTAGAATTTGTCACTGGATAGAAAAGGGCTTGGAGCTTGGATCACAATGAGCAGCAAGCTGCTGTTCACTGGTTAACAAGAAGTGATGAATGAACCACTGCCAAACTGGTGTCCAGACTGGGTCAGCTTTCAGCACAAGGGAGAACTGCAAGCAGAGCAGACAATGAAACATTAACACTTGTGGTAAACAATAATCTCAACCTAGACAATTCTCATCAGTGAGCTAAAGTGACCCAGATAGATTAGAGCTTAACTAAAAGGTAGTTTCCTTTGCTAACATATTGAATGATAACCTAATGGAAATTTTATGTTCAAAAGAAAGAGAAAAATAAAAATAATTTTACTTAAATTACTTCAAGCTACAAGTCATGCTGCCTCTGAAAGCTGTGTTAAAAGAAGATAACAGAGTTGCTGGAATATTAGAGGTTTTTAGGCCCAATGCACAATAGGTGTTAATGATTATGCACCTTGAAATATTAAGAGCAGATTTAAAAGATTTCACAGCACATGGAATCCTGAGCTCAGGGAAATACTGAATAACTGAAAAACATGAAGTGTAAAACTGGGTCATTGCTTTATTTTGAGATTCCCTTAGCGTGTGTGAGGCACAACAATTATGCTTGTTGTTGGGCACTGCTCTGCACTCTTGGGAAAGTACCCGGTGTTTCTGTCTGCATGGGTTAGTGTTAAACCCCTTGTTTGAGAAAAATAGAGGATATTGAAAAATATTGTGCAGAGTAGTATTCCTCTAAAAGATTACATGTATTGTCAACTACGATGCATTGGAAAATCTGTATGAAGCAAGGTTTTTGTGCTGGATGCCTGTGTTCAGCCTGGCTTTCTTTACTGGTGCTGTAGCTTTCTGCAGAAGTTGTATCCTGGACAGGCAACAGGCCTAAGAGTTTTATCTGTTTGCTCGGTTGTGATATTGATATTATGCTACCAGCAATGCATGCAAATTAGGGATGAGATTTTTCTAAGTCTTTGCAATTGATTTATCTGTGCTCCTCGCCAAAAGTCAGTGCTAGAATTCTCTTCAGCTTCAATGGGACAAAAGGAGCGTGTACCGTATACTTCTAAAAATTCAACACTAATGCCTTCTTTCTTGCCTTTGGGCATAGATATAGATGCAATATCTGTTGATTGATTTCAGAGATAGCTATGCATAAATAATCAAGGGCAAAATTTGCTACAAAACCCATAGAAGTAAGACAGACTGGGGGGGGAGCTGGGAATTAGAAGCCCCATTCTGATGTCCTTCTGTGAGTCTTTTATTAAAAACACCAATATTATACAGCTTCCAACAATATTAACTGCATAGAATGAGGTGTGTCCAAGTGTATGCATCAGGCAGCTGCACACCACAGCTCCTCTCACACCCTAGGGGAATGGAGAAGAGAACTAAAAAAAAGAAGTATGATTTGTGAGTTGAGGTATAGACAGTGTAATAGGACAGAAGAGAAAGGGAAAGAAAGAATAATGACAAGAAAAATAACAACTAAAAAAGAAGTGGAATATAGAAAACAAGTGATGCACAATGCAATTATCCATAACGCACCCACAGATGTCCAGTCAGTTCCGGAGCAGTGCCCCCCTGCCAGCTTTCTCCCTGGTTTATGTACTGAGCATGGCATGATATGGTATGGAATATCCCTTTGATCAGTTTGGGTCTGTTATCCAGGTTGTGTCTCCTTCCAGCTTCTTGTGCCCTCCCAGCCTATTTTCTGGTGGGCCAGTGTGAGAAGTGGAAGAGTCCTTAATCACTGCTTAGCAACCACCACAACATCAGTGTGTTATAAACATTATTCTCTCTCATCCCAAATCCAAACCACAACACTATACCACCATCGGAAAGAAAATTAACTTTATCCCAGCTGAAACCAGGAAACACGGTGGTATTTCTGCACTCTGGGCTGTTGTGGAAGCTGCATTCCTAAATGAAACTCTTCAGCCTAATAAAGTTTTCTTTTCCTTTTTGCCCAGTAATAACATTCCAGTGAATTGTGCTTGGCTTGGCTGGGTGGGTTGGTACATTACTATTGATTTTTGGATAGCCAGAGAAGCCTGTTTTGAGGCTTTGCAAAGTACTGAAGATGATTATCTGTTCTACTGTGGCATAAGCTGCCCTTCAGTATGACCTCTCAGTTTGAGAAACTTCTGTTGTGTCTTAATTGACTTGTGTTGTGGAGTTTGAGAAAATAAAATAAAAGAAAACCTTCTCTTCAGGAAAAGGTATGATGTCTTGTCATGGCTTGGTTGCAGAATTTCCAGATGTAGTGAAGTCCAACATGAGCCTGTTACCAGGAGGCATCTCACAGTGTCTGAAAGCAAAGCTTGAAGAACTTTAATTGAATCCTACAGAGACCAGCAGCTTCTGTTTCTCAGTTCAGTGACAACTTGTTTCTTAAGTGATATTTTTCCATTCTATAATCAAATAGTTATTAGGCTAGTTGTTATCTCTCTTTCTCTCTCATTTCCCCCTTGTTCCTGAGTGCTCTGTTTTTTCATTCAGATCAGTGCTGGTGGTTGGTATGGCAGTGGCTGCTGCTGCATGCCTGGCTTGGACAGCTGCAGGCACTGGAGCTCCGATTTCCTACCAGGCTGGCTCTTTCTCCCATCTGTGCCTTCATGCCTTGTGCTCACGGCTAGTTCTCTAGCAAGACCTAAATCATGTCCCAAGCCCTGAATATTCAACTTGACCTCCATTTTAGAAAGCAGTTTCATGCACAGAGCACTCAGGAACACACAAATTAATACCTGGGGTAAAATTATAAGCATGATGAATCTGTTCACTTGGACACTCAGACAGAGATGCTTTTATTCAAAATCTGAATCATCTTTAGAGTCTCTGTAAATGTTGCCTAAGAGCTTGATTATAGGAGGCAAGCACCAAATGTTTTTAGAGCTCTTGTATCCATCCTATATGCAAGCCCCCAAAACCGTTGATAACTGTTCAGAAATTGGCCTGACTTTAGGATTAGTACCATTAGCTTTTTGTTCTGTAAAATTACAATCATCAGCTGGACTACAAAATTTTGCATGGTGTTGATGGTTGTTTTAGCCTAAATAATACTTTGGCCAGAGAAATTAATTGGAAATAAATACTGTTTTTTCTATAGTATTTTTGTTGTTTAAACCCACCAATAGGAAATATTGTTTATTTCATAGCTTCTGTCTTCTGTGGTCATAATTGGCTGCAAATAAATTTAAATAAATAAATTTTTAAAAAATTCTCAATACTCAGGACTAGAATATCTTTTGCTTTAGGTACAGTGTGTTAAGTGAGCAAAACTAAACATAACTTCACAAGAATTGACATTAAAAATATCTTACATAGATTTTTTTTTTCCCATTAATGATTTTAAAATTAATTAAGGAAGATGCAAAATGCCCCAAATAAATGCTTCTGCTTCTGATTAGACTGATACAGTGTGAGACCTGAAAAATCTCAGAAAGCTCTATCTATCAAAACCACAGTTATTTAATTGAAAGGAAATATGAAGGCATTTAAACTAATTTGGGGGGAAAAAGTATACCAAATTGTAGTCACCCAGTCATAAAACTGTATTTTTAAAAGCAGGGAAATTTAGACAACTGATTGAATTCTTCACTCACCCACATAGGCAAGAATGAGTTGGCTGCCCAGACTGCGGGTTTTGAAGATAACCAGAACACTGCATTAGACTCTGAAAGAAATCCCGTTCAAGTGAAAGAAAGAAATGCTCAGGCATGGACCTACTTTCCTGTGTCTGTTGAGCTGTCTTAAGGCTGAATTTCAAATCTGCTTTGCAACTCTAGGTTAGATTTAGGATTCTTAAATAATTAGGAAAAAAAATTGGAATCAGTGCATCTCTGAAACAAGTTTTTCTAGCACCAGTTTGCTATCAGAATCCAGTAAAATCCAAGTGTACCATCATATTTCCAGGACAGTCTTGGGAGAAGCCAGTGGTGTAACCTTGGTGAGGATTTCTTAGAGAATACAAGTTTTTGTTGGGGAATACACTCAAAGCTCAGACTTTTGGTGGAACAATTTCAACTGATTAAATTTTACTTTGGAATGGCATTTTTAGATCCCAGATTAATTTTCATCAGTCAAATACATGCCTCCCCCTCACACCTCTCTGAACTGTTTCAGATGATAACTGGATTATATTTTTGAGTAAAATATATAGCATATATACAGTTCCTGGACTGAAAGGAAACATGAATGTGAATATGTTCCCCATAGGCAAATAAAGTGTCTTACATTTGAAGCTGAAGGAGGTTATGGAACCTTGCTTACAGAAGGAAGTGTGGGCTTTTGTTTTAATTTGCTTTCTGGAAAACTTCAATGTGTCCTTCATTCTTTCAAAAATCTCTAGCTAAATTATTTCCTGTATAGAGGAGGAAAAGGTGTCAGCAGATTAATTAATTATCTAAGCTGGGTCTTAAAGGGTTATTGTGGTAAATATCAGATGGAGATGGGAGATGAGAAATTAGGCATTTTTTCTAGCAGTCTAATGGTCTTAGTACAAATTTATGCATATGGGAATAGCAATTCATGGCTTTGTGAATAATGGCAATCTGACTGTATGGATGTTTTGTGTATTTGTCATGAATTTCTTGTCTGGCACAAGTCTTCTGTCAGGATTACTTTTTCTTGAGTCTTCTGGAAATTTCCAGTGGTTGGCATATAGTCTTTGAGAAGACTGGAACTTGGACAGGACATGAAAGTACAAATAAAAATGTATATGCTACTTTCTATTTTAAGTAATTTGTTACAGTAAAGAAAGATGATGAATTAATTAGCAATTCTGATTTTTGCTGACTATACTATCCCTAATGACTATTCCTGTCATCAAGGATATTGCTGAAAATTCCTAATTATAGCTTCTATTTGCTTTTGTAATGTGTATTTTGCTACAGACATACTTTTTATTCCTCCCCTCCCTCCCCTTTCCTTCTTTCTTTCTTTAGTTAAGGATGTATGGGATATATTGGGTCATGCAAGATATCTACTGAGATATCTGACCTTGTGTGCCATGATTTTGGTTTGAATTTTGTCTGTGCCAAAGCCAGCCAGACTGCTCTTTTTCTACAGTGCTGCACTTTAGCACCTCCCATTTTCTGGGAGAAATCTGTAGTTTGTATTTTAGATCAACTCAACTCCTTCAGAGGAGTGCTAGTAATAAACGCAATTAATAGTGTCGAGAAGGCAAGAAACCCCTGGCATCCTGTACTCTAGAGAAAAACTTTTCCATCAGTGTAGGTTACGGACGGGAGATCTCTGGAGGTCTACAGCACTGCACTTTAGCACCTCCCATTTTCTGGGAGAAATCTGTAGTTTGTATTTTAGATCAACTCAACTCCTTCAGAGGAGTGCTAGTAATAAACGCAATTAATAGTGTCGAGAAGGCAAGAAACCCCTGGCATCCTGTACTCTAGAGAAAAACTTTTCCATCAGTGTAGGTTACGGACGGGAGATCTCTGGAGTGTGATCTTTGAACATGCGGTTTATTGCAAAGGGCGTGGGTACAGGGGCACTGCTTAGAGCTGCAGCTGGCAGCTCTGAGCAGGCCCAAGAGAGC
>NW_008240226.1:2237953-2338494 GCF_000691975.1 Corvus brachyrhynchos
TGGCCATACCATTGTTTTCCAGTTGTTCAGTAACTAAGACTTGGTATTTCAAAAGTGGCTTTCATTTCGATGTTGCCTGTAGTTTTCATATTCCCAAAATCTTTTGTCAGGCAATCATATTTATAAGACTTTCCTGTTTCATCTTCCCCAACACATCAGCACAAAGTCAGATGTTCTGAAGCCCTTTGAACTGGACATTGGTTAAGTTGTGTATTTTTTGTTACTGTTTGGGGAACCAAAGCTATGTAGTTACAACTTAGGATCTTCTCAGTAGTAATGGTGTCACAGGAGTCATGACAGGGTGTTGGAATGGTCAAAGTGTGTTACTGAATAGCAGAGCTTGCCAATGAAAGCTTATTAACATAGAATTCTATATCAGGTTATTCTTTTATGCAACTGAATTGACACTTCAGTGTCCATATTCTAGGAGCCTTCTGAAAACAGTTCCACTCTAAATCTTCTCTGTTTCACTCCCTCAGATTAATATCCTTGCCCTGTTTATAGAGAGGATCTAAAGAGCGTTATCATCTTGGTTTATTCTACCTCTCATTATTTCAAGTCATCCTTCTGTACCATTGACTATCTGTAAGAGAAACCACACTGTTTTTTAGAGTTTCTCTGCATACCCCAGCCTCTGTTTGTGTTCACATTTTTTCCTGTTCAGGAACAGTCTCTGCTTGCTGTACATCTGTTGCAAAACAAAAGATGACAAAGTGGTTTATAGTTCAGTTTGATTTATAGATAAAGGCTTAAATGGTAACATGGTAAAGCAGACAAAACCTGCAAGAAAACCTGGCAGATGAGATGCATTAAATGAAAGAATGGCTATAAACAGCTCAGATGACATGTGTGTGTACCAGCGTTGTCATCAGCATGCATGAATTTCACTGCAGACGCTGCTATAATAAGATGTGTGCAAAGCTGATGACTTGAAGAATTTTTCTTCCTTTTTTCCCCCTCCAACTGAGGAGACATTTGCCAGGAGTCTATGAAGTAAAATCTCTGTATGAAATCATAAGAATTTGTTTCTTTTCATGTCTGTATGATACAAGCAGGACTATGACAAGGCACACACACACACACAGAGCTCCTTAAGAAGTCTGTCTTTGGTGCTTGAAGTTATGGATATGAGACTGAGGTTTGGTGAGAGGCCCTGTTTTGTTCTCTACTTAAACTTCTCTTTGATATTGTGAAGCCACCGATCCAGACTGGCACCTCCAGCTTCCCCATCACACCTGAAGATGTGATATCTTTTCTGATGACACACTGGGGGAGGCTCATGTGGAGCAGTACCCCACTACTCCTTTGTGAAGTGCTGCCTCTGGGCATTAGATGAGCCGTGAGTCTCAGCTGACAGAGTTAGAAAGGTTATCGAAAGATATTGTAGTTCAATTCAGGTATTGGAAGGCTGCTGTTACATTCCATCAAAGCCCTTGCTTCTCCATCCTGGACACATTTCCTCAGCCTTTCCTCACACCTGGAACCATTTCACTGGTAGTGTGCTGAACATGTTCCAGTTTTAAGTTCTCTGTCTTCTGGAAAACTTGTGAAGGTGTCCACAACAGAGAGTGTTCTCCTATGTCCAGTTAGGTGGGTTAGCTGCACAGATCTGACATCATCATCTAAATGAAACCATGACAGTTTTTCACAGCTCCTTAATTTTTGCACATGTATTGTTGTTACAACTTCAGATCAGACCCCATCTAGTGTGCATTTTGGGGAAAAAGCAAGTGGTCCATTTGTACTAGAAACTTTACAACTACTGAGTACTGATTTTCCTGCACCTTCATAAAACAAGTGCTGCCTTTCCTTTAGAGATGAAGAAACTGGAGGCAGATAAATGATAAATAAGAAGTATCTGCAGAGGCAGTGTGAATCAGAGCTGGAGTAAGAGCTTGGCCATTCAGTAACCCTACTACTGTGACCATACTTACAGACTCCTTTCTCTTAAAAGTTAGTTACATATTTACAGCAGTTTTAATTGCTGAAGCCTAACTATACAGTAGAATTTCACATCTAAAGAACTGGGGGTGGTGGAGGTGTCTTGTATCCATAATTCTGATACTTTGAATTTTTTGCCTTTAATATATTGCCAGTAAATCCTGTAAGCATGCAGTTTCCTAGCCATTTGCTCCTGTTCTCATGGTGACAAAGCAACTCTGTTCTTATATCTGAAGGGTTTCAAAAACCAGTTTTTCTTTTTACTGCACCATCCATGGTGTAGTCTGGGAGATATTCTTGCTTTGCCTGTCAAGATGCATACATGTGTGTTGAGTACAGACTCTCTAACCACTGGGATAACTGCTGTCTTCTGCTGAAACACAGCTAGGGCACTCATTTAGGATGTGAAAGATTGGCTATAAAAGTATTGGTCACTGAGTCTTAGAGAGGTGGTTTGAACCAAGCTTTCCCAATCATAAGAAAATCCTATCTCCTAAAAGAAAAAGGAATTTTTAGGAAGGGTTTTCTTTATTTCTTCTGGAGAAGCTTTTTCACTGTGTATAAGATATAAAGAGACAAATATTGTTAATATCTGGAAAAATGGAGGGCAAAAATAACCTAGAGAGTGATAGGTAACTCAGGCACTCCTGAGTGTACTGGTTCTTTATTCTGCCAAGCTGACTCTGCAATGCATGGCACAGGTCCAGCAAGAGTTTTCAGCTTCATCTGATGGGCAAACAGCCCAGATCTGGCCTTGCTCTATGTATAATTTCTCTGCTCTGTCCTTTGTATGACGATGGTCTGTTTTCTGGAAGGCAATGTAAATGTACTCAAGCCACCTCCGTTGTGCCTCAAGTGAGGCGCAGAGCTCTGACTGACTTGGGTCAATGCCTGCCAGCAGTTCAGCCCTGCTCACACGGTGCCTGTAGGAGCTGATAACTCTGCAAATCTGGGCTGGCTATAGCAGAGCTGTGCCTGCCTTTTCACCTCCTTATCAACCTGGAGGGAGAGGCCTTGGTAAAGATCAATTGCCTGTATATTAATTAGGCCAGAGGGAAAGAGAGGGAATCACCTCATAGTGCTGCTCCTTAGAGCACTCATCTGGAAGAAAACAGGATCTCTCCTTTCCAATGAATGTGGAAGTATTCCCTACAAGGATGTGTAGGAAGAGTGACTAACACTTTCTCTCTTCAGGAAATCACTTTTGATGCAAAGGGCTGAACTCTGCAAGCAGGCACAGAGCTGGGAATTTCTAATGGAAGTCAACCTAAAATCTGGATGAGGCATCATCCCTTTCCTTAGCACTTTCTAGTGTTGGTTTAAAACAATTCACCAAATACCTGAATCCCGCTCTCGGGTATTTCTCCTTTTTCCCACTCCTTCTCGCATGTGTTGCAATAAGCAGCCTCAGCCATCATATTCTTTGCCATTGAACTGCCTGTTCTTACGTGGTTCTTAAAGTTTCACTGAAGCAAAGTTTGTTTACAGTACTTGTGAGGCCTCGTCAAATTTGGTTATTTCTTCTGCGAGTTCTGAGCAGAATATCTAAAAATGACAAAGTGCAGGAGATCCTCTTTTCATGCAGTCTAGTGAAACAAGGGGAAAATGGCCTATGGTTTGATAGAAATTTCTTTGTTTACTATTACAAAACCATCTATATGGTGAGAAAGCTTCTGTTTCATCTGCCTATATTTTCTCTATAGCTGACTTTTTTATTATTTTTAATTTTATTTTTCCTTGGTCTAGATACTTGGTGGGAGGTATATATCCCAAATAAGATTCAAGTCCTAGTGTGCTGTGCTCTATGTTACTGAACAGTATAAGAAAGTCTTTGATCTAAACAGCTTAGTTTAGGAGACAAGGCAGACACATGGTGAATGAAAGGAAATGAGTCCCCTTGCCCTCTTCTCTTGTAGGCACACTATTTATAGAGAAATGGAGAAAATTTGAAGTGAATGACCTCACTGGGAGTTTTGGTCCTGGTATCTCAGCTGAGATATTGTGTCCTTGCATCTCTGAATTGATCATGCAATGCTAGAAATAGAAGCAGTGGTACTGATGGCAACTCTTGTGCTAGAGTTTTAAGGGAGAATATTTGAAGTGAGTATAATATTTTATTTTTAAAGGGAAGAGTAAACATGAAAATCCTTTCTTTTTAGTGTTCTACGAGTTTTAGCAGAGAGAGGAAATTTAATTGCATCTCTAGTCTTTGGTAGTTTTCCCTTAATGGCACATTTCATTGTATTTCTCAGAAATACCACAGAAGAAACTTCTATTATTTGAAAATATCTTTATTATCTGTTATTTCTTACCGAATGCTATTTAAGAGTAGGTAGAAAATATGACTGTTGAATACACTAAGAAAAGAGGAAAAGTAAAAGTGCTATTCAGCAATTTTAAGGAGATAATATGCTATTCTTTTTTCCTTTTCCTTTACTCTGTGAAGCATACTAATCATCTTAAACAGAGTGAAGGACTGTCTTCTAGTTTTTCTATGGATCCTTTTGAGTAGGTTTTTGGGGGTTTGTTGTTTGTCCTGGTTTTTAATTAGTTGTCGCTACTTCTGCAGAGCAAGTATTGGTTCTTAAGTATGAGTGCTCAGGACTGCTGCCTCAGAAACTAACAGTAATTCACATACAAAAATGTGCAAAAGATACCCTCAGCAGCAATCAGATACCCTCAGCATGTGCAAAAAATGTGCAAAAGCTACCCTCAGCAACAACAGCTTCTCCAGCACTGGAAAATGTAAAATAACTGTCTCAAAGATTCTTTAATCTCCATTTTCAGCCAGTAGACTTCTGTGACTATCCTCTGAGCACAGGGATTAGAGGATAACTTAGGTTGGAAAGGGCCTCAGAAGATCTCCAGTCTAACCTCAGGGTCAGTTGTGGGGTCAGTCCAGGCTGCTCAGAGATTTATTCTCCTGGGTTTTGAAAATGTGCAAGGATGGCACAACCTGCTTGGGAACTTGTGCCACTGCTTGAGTGTTCCCATGAAGAAAATGTTTCCTTTCTAACCAGTCCAAATCTCTCTATGCTCAGTTCAAATGCCATTGCCCAGTGTGACACACTTTGGTGTGACAAATAGTTTCGGTGGCAGAGGGGCTGGGAATTCACTAACCTACTATACCTCTTGTTTTCCCTTTTTTTCCATTTTCCCTTTCCTACCCTACCCTACCCTATCCATACAATGGGAGTAACAAACCCACTGGTCTCAGTAAAAACTAATTAAAAACCTCCCAGACAGGCAGCAGAAAAAGCACCAGCTTTAGCCTGAGTTTGAGTCTCTGTCTGTAGCTGCACAGAGTGAATTGGGTTTGGTCAGCGAGATAACTCAGCAGCCTTAGGGGAAAGAGCAAAGAGGAGGACAAGAAAGTGGGATATGTATAAAGCTCTCACTTTATTTGTAAAACAAAGTCTACTAATTAGTGTCTATGGTTACTGCATATTTCATGTCAGATATATCATCACTGTGCTTGCACGCATTTGCAGTACTTGCAACCTGCAAAGGAAGATATTACTTAAATGTCCCTTCTCTTGCAGGCCCATCCTGATGTAAATTAGCAGCCATCAGGCATAGTACTATAAAGAAATGATAACCTCATCCTAAGGAAATCTCTGTTAATTTCCATGAGTAACTTGTTAAGCAAGTGATTGGAGTTGCACTTCTCAAAGATGAGAAATTTTAAAAGTGCTTTTATTTGGCACCAGCACAGTGCAGTTGCACAACATAGGCAGGAATAGAATGAAAAATTAAATTAAGGCAATGACAAAAAAAAAAAAAAATCTGTTTACTTCAGTTGGATTTTGAGAAAATTTTAAGAACTAGTATTTTTGTCTTTCAAATCTGTATGACTTTTGAATTTCAGTGCTGGAAAATATTTTTACAGCCAAGAGCTGACTCTCTAATGGCTTGAAAATGACCTAATATAAGGGAAAAGATGGGACTAATATCAACATAACTGATCTGTCACTCTACAGGCATATATGCTTATTTGCATTTGTATATTACAAATATGTGTTTAATGGGATTAAATAATGTAAGGTAATTATTATGAACACTCCAACATTACTGGTAGCTATGAGACATGCTTATGAGTATTTAATTTCCTATGCTGTGACTCATCCCAGAGAAATCAGCAAATCTAATCTGAGCAGGTAGAATTAGGCTCATGAAAGGGCCTTTTCTGAATCAGGGCCCGTAAGGTGACAGTGAAGCCTGGCTGGCTCCAGGGCTGAGAGCTCTGTAGTCTCTTACTGGGTCTTTGTGTTGAACCTTGACTTCCTGTTTTTTGTCATTTTTTTGTTTTTCTGTCTCTTGAGGATGATGACACACTGGAACAGGTTATTTCAGGATGGTGGTGGATATCCCACCCTGGCAGGGTTCAAGGCCAGGCTGGATGGGGCCCTGGGCAACCTGGTCCAGGGAAAAGTTTCCCTGCCCATGGCAGTGGGGGTGGAACTAGATGATGTTTAAGATCTCTTCCAATAAAAACCATTCTGTGATTCTAAAGAAGTGTCTTATTGTCAACAAGTTACTGCATTTTATGGCTTATTTTCTTCTATCATAAATGTTACAATGACTCACTGTGACAAGACAGTAAAGGTATGTGACTTCTGTGGTACCTATTTCCAGTGCAACAGGAGGAGAGAGGGGGGTTCCATCCAGCTTAGATAGCACTGGCTTCATACAAGCCAAATATTTGACATCTCAGAAAGTTTTTGCCAATTAATTCCTCTTTTCCAACTGACTCATAGTTTAGAATTAGAGACAGTACACAGGTGGTTGTGTTTATAATACAGACAAATTCTTTGCACATTGGCAGTATTTCTACATTTAAAGTGTGTACTGTATTTATTGCTAATACTAAAATGCTTTCATAGAACAACAGTGCAGTTATATGGCTGCCAGTTCATTTAAAGCATGCTCTAATATGGTAGGTATAGAATAGAATAAAGCTATATCCTTGGTTGTTGAGCTCTAGAATATTTCTTTTTCTCTTGTTTTTTTCCATATGAAGGATTGAGTCTGCTGTTGTTGTGTTTTGGGGATTTACAGACAGAAGTGCCATGTGCATGTGCAAAATGTAAATTATAATTTCTTAGCTCCAAATTTTCATTGATATTTTTGTTGCAGGTTGCAGAGTGTGAGATAGAATTGTAGGGTTTTTTCCTATTTAAGTTCATTCAACCTTGTTGCACTTTGGTGCCTTTGACTACATACTACTTAAGCATCCAGAAGGGCAGCCTAAGCACTTCTGATGCCAAAATTCCACCTGTGAAGAGATAAGACAGAGTACAGAAGCATGAGGTAGAACTCTTCAGTCTGTTTCCCCTGTCTGCATGTCACTGGGTAAAGTGCCTTGTAGGGTAAAATCAGTTCAGATATTAGTTCTACAGTAAAGAGGAAAAAAACCAAGGAAAAATATCTTTGAGGGGTTAGAAATACTGAATCAGCCCCATTTCAGATTCTTGTGCTGGGATTGAGGAGACAAAATGGAACATATGATGAAGGCTGGTCAATTATCTGCAATTTTTTCATAGGCAAGATGTTACTTGTGCCTTGTAGGGTAAAATCAGTTCAGATATTAGTTCTACAGTAAAGAGGAAAAAAACCAAGGAAAAATATCTTTGAGGGGTTAGAAATACTGAATCAGCCCCATTTCAGATTCTTGTGCTGGGATTGAGGAGACAAAATGGAACATATGATGAAGGCTGGTCAATTATCTGCAATTTTTTCATAGGCAAGATGTTACAAAATTAACCTGGCAAAGAGCTGTAGGACAGAAGAAAAATTTTTTGCAAGCGAGAATGGAAATGGGAAAAAGCAAAGGTGTGGAGAACTCAGGGACAGACATCTATGGAAGCAGTACTCTCCTATAATCAGTTTTTCTTCAATTCTGCATCCATGCTGTGTTCCATGTACCTGAGAACACCTTGTCCATGGCTTTTTAGTACCTTCAAATTCAATGTTAGTGGTAAATGATAGCTGCCTTTGTCCTTTAGTTGATCTGTTGTGCCAAGACATCTTCCAACATGAAGGCATATTCTGGATGCGTCATTGTGTGGTCATTTTTTTTAAGGAGTTTTTAGACTCATACCTGTAAGCCTGTCTCTTGAAAGCCTCTTAACAGGAAGCTGCTCAATTGTTTTTAGCTGCATTTTTTTTGCTAGCGTTCAGCCTTTCTTATTTGTCCTTCTAAGATGTACTTATTCTTTTCTTTCTTTACATAATTTGAAACATTTTAAAACTATTGTCCACTTGTCATATGCAAGTTTGGAGCTGTCTTGTTGCATCTCTGTAAAATAGTATTTAGTGCTTGGAAGTGAGAACAATATGAATATCATATCTGTGACATGGAATCTGCAAAATCCGAATCTAAAACTGTAGTGTTGTTATTAATGGGCTATGTTATGATATATGTGATCTTAAATCCAGGGCATGAAGTAAATAGAACATCCTTCTCCTATTCCCAGTCCTTATTACTCTTCAACCACGTAGTGATTCACTGTGTTTCAGCTTGGCACAGTGATGCAGTCCATGTTTGGATTGTTTGTTAGGTGAAAGAAACATGAATATTCATTGTTTTCTCATTTGTTTGACAAAATAGAAATGGAAGCAGTCTCTGTAGCAGCATTTGTTTAATACAAATGAAGTCTACGAGGGAATATTATTAGTAAAATTGTACTGAGGTTATAGTTGTGTGAGGCCTATTTTCCCTGAAAATTTTGGTATCAAAAGTGGACTATTGAAGCATCTCTGCCAGTTATTCAAAATTGACTACAGAAATTGATCAGCTCTTTCTGAAGAACAAGAAGTGAACTGTACTAGAAAGTAATGACATTGTTTATTTTTCTCAGATACTTACAGCAAAACATCAGAAAAGAGAAAGTCAAGTTATATTTGCATTTTTGGTAATGGAAAACCAAATACTTTGCATAAAAAGTGAAAAAAAGTCTAAAAAAATGAAATGTTGCCTTTCATTTTTATAACGAGCAAAATAAAAAAGCAAAGCAGACTTTTACTGATAGCATTTGGCTTATCAATCTCATGAAAAGATAAATGTTTCAGAGGAAAATTAACAAGCAGTTCAAACAAGACATTTGGATAACAATGTGTGAAGCACTTGAAAGAAACTGGAAGTCCTAAGGACAGGCTGTTCCTGAATTTCCTCTGAAAACAGACTCAAACTTTTTGTAGTTGATGTTATACTTGTGGTTTCTACTGGGATTTGAGTAATAGGTATTAATAAAACAATAGCATGTGCTGCTTTTCCTTGCAATTCCCATCCAGTTATGCAGCTCTTAGGAGTGATAAATTGTTTGCAGGAAGTTAATGTCTGGTGAGATGCCTGATAGGGGTATGAGTGGGAGAGAAGAAAGTTTTTAACTGAAAGAAGAGAATCCAAATATTTTTGAGTCCTCTGCCCAATAAACAGTACTTTTGCTTCCATCTGCTCTTGTTGACTTGACTAAGAATCTGACATGACTAAGAGGCAGGGCACAGGGCCAAGTTCCCATACCAGTAAGGAGGGGTGTAACCTAAAGTGTAGCCTCTGAACTGGTGAAGATGATATGAATTTCTACTAGCAGAGGAAAGAACTTGTTCTACATTGATCTGTTCTGACATGTAAAGCCAAAAATTTAAATTATTTTCATCCTTTAAGATCTTGAATAAAAGGAGTGTGGTATTTATTTAAATTTCTGTAGGTCTGAACCCAGAATCATTTGCACTGTAAGAATGCACAACTTGTTACCTGCATGCTCTGATTCTTACAGGACTTTCAGTTTATGCTTCTTTCTCTATATTCTTCTTGGTTAATATGGTTTTGCTGAGAAAGAAAATCAATTTGTGTATTATTTTGGTGTTTTCCTTTGAGGATTGATGCAGTACTGTATGCAGCACACAGTACAGTCTATAGAAAAAAAATCAAGTAGTTCTTGTTTCCTAGGCACAGTTACATTTCCCAAATAAATGAATAATATGGCAGAGAAGAGTCTTGCTAATCTGTACTCAGGAGAGAAACAGCAGATTTGATTAGTGTGATTTGAAGACTGCCCACCTTGGATAGGGTTTTGGTGTATGGAAGCAGGGAATTTTTCAACTCGGAATGTTTTTCTGTTGCAAAATGACCTTTTCTCAGTGCTACCAGGGTTTTCCTGGACTGCTCCCCTGGAAGTCTGTTAGTGCTTTCATACTAATTATGAAAC
The DNA here is from genome assembly GCF_000691975.1 of Corvus brachyrhynchos. NCBI lineage: Eukaryota > Metazoa > Chordata > Aves > Passeriformes > Corvidae > Corvus > Corvus brachyrhynchos. The sequence goes on from NW_008240226.1 coordinate 2,248,105, forward strand.
TGCCAAGGTCTCCTGCCTGCTGCTGCAGCACAGGCAGAAGATTTGCCATGTAGATGGTTGTCATCACTGACCTCACAAAGAAAAAACATCTTCCTTCCCAAAGCCATACAGGTGCCTAGATGAAGATGAGAAAGGTTGTGAAATATTGTGTTAGCATTTCAGGAAGGTTGTAGCCTCCCTGGAAAACTGGTAACACAGCTAGGAAGCTGATGTGTGGACCAAATGCCCATGCTTGGAGCAGCTTTGCAGAAGCTCGGTTTGTTGTTTGTGGACCTCAATTTTAATGCACTTTCCAAACTGTCTTTATGAAGGTGATAGGCAAGGAAAAATGATAGGTGTCAGTAAGAGATTATTCAGATTATTATGAAAGGGATGAAATTATGATTTCTTATCAAACCATTGCCAAACCCATTACTATTGTTTTCACCCATCTGGCGAACTTTGTGTTTCTACAAAGAAGAAATATGAATCTTCCATTTGATTGGGAGAAAAAAAAATCCTGCCAGCACCTAGACCAGCTGCATACCACCAATTTGGGGGTTTGTTAGTGATTATGAAATGTAACAAAGACAAAAAAGAGAAAATAGCTTTTTCATAAAAGGACACTTTTTCTTACCATGTACTTAGATACTGATATACATACAGCTATGACAAGTTGTGCAAAATAGCCACAGTTTGCAAGAAACAAAGCAAAATGGATAATATGTTTGGATACTGCAATGCTGAGAATCAACAAAACATTCCTTAGGAAAGCTGTCTGTAGGACAGGATTTCATTTTTACTAGCAGTAGCATTTGAAGAGCTTTGCCCATTGAATAGGAATTGCAATTTAGTTAAAGTGAGGCTAGGTAGGTGTTATGCTGTGGTCTCTGTTGCTATGAGCTGTTTTCCCATGCTGTCTTACTCTGCATGGGTTGAATTTCTAACAGTTGGATTGTAAACTGCCTGGGACAAGCACCATCATTTCCTTGTGCCCATGACATATCTTACAGGGGTCCTGGTGCAGTGTTACAGTCTTTTGGTTATAATCTATAATTTGAGTAGTGTTACCACCATTACGACAGTTGTAAAGCAACAGTTTGGGTGCAACGTGCTTCCCTCCTACCTGTAGTAAAAACTAGGCTAAAATGACTCTTAATTAAACTTAAAAGGTGTTTTCTAGTTAGGCTGCTAGTCAGTAATAGTCTTACAGTACACTGCGCACATCTACAGAAGAATATATAGTAGTTCATCCTAAGTCACATACACACCAGCAAATTTCAAATGATTAATGGGAGCTGCACCTAATAGCATACCTGCAGTAAGCACAGGAAAAAATTGGCGAACTTTTTTGAAGAGTGGTCAGAGATCTCATGATTCTTCCCAGAGGAACTCTCTGGAAATACAATCAAATGTGAGAAATAAGGGGAGGGGAGGGCTGTGGCCAGTGGTAAAGCATGGATTAATACATTTTTCACAGCCTTTTGAATGCTCAAGGCTTTTGGGCTGTGGAAGCATCAAACCAGTGGACCTTTTGGTCCACTTGATTGGGCCAATCATTGCTTACCACAACAATTGTCTTCTTTTTTTTTTTAATTAGCAAAATGTCTTGAAAGAGACACACCTGTGAAATGGCACAGAAGTGTGGGGAGATGGAATCACATCCTCTGGTTTTGTGGCTGTTTTGTGAGGAAGATGTAGGAGTGTCTAATCTAATACTATTAGATTAGGTGTTTCTAAACTAATGTTAGTCCAGCCAATATGCTGTCCTGTAGTGGATCTCTTGCATTTTTGTTAGAAATTATCATGTCCAAGAATGTTACTTTAGTACAGTAAAACCATCTAAGGTGGAAGATGAGATTTTTAGGAGTTTCATCTCTGATTCTTGCCATATGTTTACATTTTCTCCATTTTTCAGTTATGAATACATCTATGTAACCAGCCATGCATACTTCTAGTTTCTTAATGTATATAAAAAATAGAATTGTGCCCAGTCCTAAATGCTTTTGGAGGGATAGATTTTAACACAACTCAGGCATACATTGAACTTGCAGCTGCAAAATAAAGAAAATCTATGCTGTCGCAGCATTTTGTGGGCACGGCTAAAAGCTGAGTAGAAACCTTATTTAAATTGAGTTATAATATTTTATTGCTCTAGGAATTTCTTCTTTTTAATGCAGAGTTCGATGCCATTGCTTAAAATAAAGGCTTTTACAGTCAAATTTGTGGTTCATGTACATCAGTCTGCCTTAAGAGTTTGAAAAACAATCCTTTAAAATATCTATGTAATTAGACTTTTACAACTGTAAGTACTAGTGATTATCAGCAAATGACTTTGATTTCAATTGGCCATCAGTTCAAATAATTGTTTTCAATGGAAATGAAATGTTTAAGATCTCTTATTTTTTTTTTCTTTAGAAGTTATTTTCCAACTCATTAGAATTATCCCAGATGAAAAGCCAACTAGCCTGACCACAAAAATTAGATTAACTCAAAGTTGTCCAGTCAGTCTGGAGTATCCCTTCTCATGTTACATTGGTTCCGTAGAAGCTGCTGGAATCCTGCTGTGAATACCTATGAAGATGAGTAGGGTATCAGCTGAGGGAATGTGTACCCCAAGCCCCATCCTGCAGGCCCAGCTGAAGCAGACAGCCTGAGTCTGGGTCACCATTGTACACACTGCAGGTGTTTGTACATCATTGAGAGGTCATTGAAAGGAGTAGGATATTTACAGCTGTGTGAGAGACTGGATTGACTCTCTAATGGAAACAGAACTTGCAGGAGTCTGTAAACTACTGGTTTACCTTGGCCAGAAGGTAGATACATTGCCCATCTGTCAAGTAGCATCAGTGTATTTGAGAAAAGATGATCCCATACAGGAAATTCGGAGACGCAGCTGTGCTTGGGATGGTAGTAAGAGCTGAGTGATAACACTGTTTTCTAACCTGGGTGGTGTTTGTTCAGAATAGCAGTCTGACAAGGAAGGCTGAGTATTTCAGCAGACAACTTGCTCTGCTCTGATTACTTTATATTCTCTCTTGGGAGTTTAAACTTGCAGTGACTTTGTACTTGAATTCATTTCTCCCTTTGGCACTTCAGTGTTTTCTGCCACCGCGGCTGTGAGCTCCTTGAGATTTCCTGGCCCCTTTTATCAGAGCTCTGCACTCAGCCTGACACTTGGCTGCTCTACATGCTATTCTGAAGGCTGTGGCATAATGGGTAGGAAAGCTAGCAAGTGCTAAAGTTTTTGGAGCAGCAGACTACATAAATTATTCTGGATAGATGCATCTAAAATTATTATTTTGAAATTGAAGTGAAATATTTCTTTTCAAGTTATCAAATTTTTATAGACTGTAGATAGCTTAAATAGCCAAGTAAAAATTTGTGCTGAATATATTAAAATTTTTTTAAAAATGAATGTTTTCTGCCAAGCATAGTACATAATGCAAGTCATCCCACACTCATGAACTCATTTAGTTTTCAGGAGTAGCAATTTTAGAGTGAAAAATAGTTATTCATGAAAGATGTCAGACTAGCTGTAGAACCAAGCTGGTTTGCAGTAATTTAAACTGAACTTCCAGGCTGAAATCCCTTTGCCTGTGGTAAGAGTGAGGATCCCCTCTTTGCCTAAAAAGAACACCAAATATTTTGATTGCATTGCAAATAAAACAAAGAAGAAGGTTTTGATAATTTACTGTCACCTGGGCTCTACGAAGTTTCATACAGCCATAGCATTAGAAGTAGCCAGATGATGCTACTGGGGAGTTTGTGTTCTTCCTTATCAGCTGGTAAATGCCAAATTGTCTTGGACAAGTAAGTACCCTTGCCTTCTGATGTCAGCTGTCTCTTGTTATCCACTTTATCTTTCTGGAGTTTCCCTGTTGTTTGCAGCCTTTATTTTCTTCTGTCATCTTTTTCCACAGTTTTTTTTTTTTTTTGTAACATGCTCTTACAATTTCCCTTGCTGCATCTAGTGCCTGTCGTAATGAATGAATGCTCAGGCTCTTAATGATGGCATTGAGTTGTAACTGTTTAATAATAAAAAGATTTATGTGTTGTTAGTGCTCCTACAGTGTGGAGCTGGGAATGGCATAGATTAGATGAGAGCATTTTCCATTGAAGTTGTATTCCCAGAACAGTTGTCTTGTAACAATCAGTCATGTCCTGTCACTATCCACAACTTCCTTCCAGTCTAAGGACTTGGTATTTGTATAATAAAAGCAAGAAGGGCCTTTTGGAAGGTTTAGCTACACTGTTAATAGAAATAGGTAAGGTTTCCATTACTTTTTTTTTTTTCTTTTTTGTAATGAGCATATGATGCAAAAAGTCCCATAGGATGAGTTATTTACTCTAACGGAGGCAGGTGAATTTTTTATAAGACTAAGTTGCTGTTCTATACCACACCTGGAAAGAAGTTACTGTCTATTTTCTACAACTCTAGCAAAGGAGTTTGTTAACATTAGCTTGTAAAGATCTGTTTCTACAGTGGTGTATGAAACTATGATTCAAGCTTTTATATTTCTGGATTATTTTCTTATTGTCTTCCACAGAGGAGGAAAAATCCCTTCTTTTTATAGTTTATTCATTTTTACATTTCCTTCTGTGTCATACTCCTTTCCATTAACACAAAGACTCCTTTTATTTTATATGCCTGTAAAAAGCAGCAGGCTTCTCTCTTAATCAGTGTTGTCTAGGGTTCATTGCTGGAGGGCCTAGGTCATTAGTAATAAAGGTCATTACTTGATGTTTCCAACACACAGACTTTCAGATGATCTCTCCCTTCCTCATTTAATCTCCTAGTGTCTAGAAACAGGCCTCACCTCATGTTATTAAAGTTATTTTATTTTCTTAAATAATAAAATTGAGAACTCCTGAAAACAAAAGCTTTATAATTGTGCTGGTGTGTGCACAATAGATGCAAAGATGTGAAAGAGCACACAAGACCTGAAGGCTGAGGCATGAGGAAAGAGAAGGAAGCTATCAGATTCACTGCAGGTTTCTCCAAGGGGCTGAATCAAATGTTGAAGGAAAATCCCATGGAGCCCTAAGGCTGCCGTGTCATGCCTGCCCTCATTACCTTACATCTTATCCTCCTCTGATTCCCAGCATCCTAATTGAAAAGACACTTTGTAGTAAAAAGCTATGTTTGAATCACTTTGAAAGCCAAGCTCCTCTGGTATTTTTCCCAGCAAATGTTTTTCTCGGATCTTTGAGCTTATTAAACAAAATGGTCTTCTGAAGCTTCTTGAAGCGCAGGCATAACTCTGCTGCCCCTGAATAAGGGCAAAAATAGCAAATTCTAAATACAGTGTTTTGTGCAGAGTTTTAACCAGCTTGGTTTCTGAAAGTTAACTCATCTCTCATATTTTCCTTTCCCTTCTTATTTCATCTTCTATTTCCATACCCCTTGTCTCCAAAATTAAGCAAATGACATGTATTTAGTGGAGTATTTGGTTCGAGTTTTAGTTACTTGTTTGTTTTCCCTTGTTTGGATGTTTTCATTTGGGTTTTTTTTATAATAAGAAGAACATATCAAAAAACCCACAAACAACTGCTATTTAGATGTTTTGTTTGTAAAGCGATAGTACTTTTGGAAAACACAATTCTGTCATTAAAGAGCTTTCAGATGCCCTCTCTGGAAGGATAAAGGCATTTATAGTAGATCAGGATGGAGCACTTTTCTTCAAATTTTTGTTTGGTAAGAGCAAGATGAGAGAAGAGAATGCAAACCTAATTATTTTTTAAATTATTCTCCCCTTGCTTCTTCTGTTTTGCAGTGCACAGAGAAGTGGGTGCCTGTAGGTCGTTGGTGAATTGTACATTCTCTACTGCAGTGTGTACCATCCGAGGTTATCCTGAGAGTTATTAGAATACTTTTGAGGAGGGATTTTGGGAGGTGGCAGCTTAAATATGCTTAACTTGAACAAAGGGTCAGATTTAAAGGGCGCAAAAGGTGACTTAAGGCAAGCACTAATAGCCCCTGAAGTCTGCATAAAATTTTGGAAAAAATTTAGATTTATTTGGCCACCTGTGTCACTGCTGTGAATTCTTCAGCTTTTTAAATGGCCTCCTTTCCCAAGAAGAACACAGCTGCAGAGCAGTCTTGCATAAGCTGTTCTTGCTCCCTTTTACTTCAACCACTATTTTCCTCAATGCTAGGCTGTGCCAGCCAGTCCACAGCACTTTGCTCCTGGGCTAACAGGACAGACCCCATTCTTCAATTCCCTGCCCACTCTTATAATCCAGTTCTTTTAAAAACAGTGTAACTGAACAATGCTTGATGGAAAATAACAAAGGAATTTTCAGATAGACATGTGATAGGCAGACAAACATCTAATGACTTCCAAGAAAATAGATGTTTTGTCAGTTTAAAGCCCCCTTGCTGCTCTCATGGCTGCCTTTTAAAGTATTGCTTCTTAAATTGAATTTCAGGACACACAAGCAGTTTCTAAAGATCAGTGATAAATCATAAACAGTGACAGTTTGAAGAAAGCTTTCTTTCTTTATTAAGAAACATAGCAGTATTCACAACTGATCTGTTATTGCTTAGTATGTTCAGAGTCTGGCCTCTTAAAGACTTAGTAGTGAAGTTTTCCTTATAAACCTATACTTGGGGACCTTGAAAAGGCTTATAAATGGAAAGCCTTGCAGAGCTGTGCTGAGGTAGTTGGGTGTCCTCACTGTGCAGATGGGTCATCTGCGGCAGAGAGATAATAAATGACCTTCTCTGTTTCATATGACAATTCTGTTTGCCAATTTACAGTCTTTCCTCATTCCAGATTTCAGTATTTCTTTCAATTTTTAACATTCCAGTTTTATGGATGAGAGATGTTAAGTGCTCTGTGGAACGTGAATCTTGGAAAACTCTGTATCAGTCCAACAAAAAGCCCAATGTTACTTTTAAATGTTCTGATTTACATAATGTGCAACTATTCAGCACTGATCTGAAGTTAGAGGAATAAAGCAAAGTAAATTAAATTCTTCTTTTGTGGTTGTTTTGGGGGTTTTTTGCATGCCTGAACTTGATACGAGAGATTAACCATTCTCACTGGGAATTGCAAAGGATATGAATTTTAACAAGTAGATTTCTGAAGGCTTTTCAAAACAAAGCACGAAGTCAGTTTCTTTGTCCCAAAACACAGAGGAGCTCATTCATTGCAATGTTACTCTGTTCTGTGGCATGTAATTTCTTTGAATGGAAACACAGTGTAGAATAGCCCTGTGGTATTATTTTTTTAAAATCATTGGTAGAATTAGTATAATTTGAATGATTTCTTATTGTCTTACATTACCACTTCCTTTTCTATGCAATTAGGTTTTGTCTTGTTTTATGGAATGCTTTATTTACTTTATATACTTGGGTTCATTAATGAGTAATAAATTCAAAATAAAATGTAAATTATGTGGATATTAAAAACGGAATGCATTTTTATCATTGGCATGCATCCAGCTGCCACCAAGCCAGGAAAATTAATACAATATCAATAATAAAAACATATTTAATAACCAAGAACCCAACAGTTTTTTGCAGTTCTTTATAGTAGAGAAATCCCAATTTTATTTTTAAATTAATAATTAATGCACATTTCCTCCAGAAATAAAGGAATAATAAAAAATCCTATGTATATTGAAAGAAGAAATATTTCTAATTATACATGGCTTTAAAGAGTCGGCAAATGCATTTTTTAGAAAATACTATTTGAAAGTTATTAGTCCTGATGAAAACCAAGCTGGCTTTAACAATCCCATGAAAATCTAGATCTGTTGGAAGAAAAATAAATCACTTAAGCAGAGTGTGAGCTACTGCCCTTAGGTGAATCTGTAAGTGTTCAGAGAGAAGTTCAGAGGAGGAAGCTGAAGAGGATAGAATTGTATGGATTAAGGAAGGAAAGTTCCCTTTGACAGGAGCAGCCTCTGTGCACAGGGGCCAATGAGAAGCCCACCACCCTGGGTGATGGATAGAGCAAAGCTGTAGTAAACCATATGATGGGGAAAAATCCCACACCAGGAGGGTGATCTAACTCTAATGTCTTTTTTTTTTTTTTCCAAAACTGCATGATGCTCGCAGAAAGGTAATTAAGTCAAAAACAACAGGGAACTTATAGCAAGCAATATGTGGAAAAATGAATATTTAGAATAGCATGGGATGTGTTTGCTGTGGATGTAAAACTGGCTGCTCAGGCAAAGCTTTTAACAAGCGCTTGTGCCCATTAAATCATATAATGATTTACCTCCAGTGGGTTAGGTCAAATGGTATCCTTCCAGAAAAAAGCCAGATGATACATGTCAGGCTGTAGCACTGTTGAGAATGGGATGAGGGTGTTGTTTTTCAGAAAGCTGCTGGATTTTTTGCCTTTGAAATACACTGTCTGGTGTTGCAATTCCTCATTAAAGCTGGCTGCTGCAGGAGAGTTCCCTGCATTTGCTTAGAGGCTCATGGGGTTTCTTCTGATATTTGTGGCTGGAAAGGACAACAAATATAACAAATATGCCCAAATCACACTAACATTTTCTGACCCAGGGAGGTGAAAGATACCAAAATTGTACTACAGTTGCATTCATCTTCATGAGGCTGGTTGCATGCAATCAAAGTATTCTGTATTGCAGGAAAGATAGCGTTTCTTGACCTAGGAGATATTTAAGGGTTTAACCCTCCACCATTTTCCTGACTGATAACTGCTTGTTGGATGCCTATCAGATCAGAAAAATATGCTAATGTACACTGTTGTGGGCTATTATCTTCATATCTGTGGTATTATCCTGCAGCTTAGCAGGCACTGTGATGCAGGCTGTCAGATCATTTGGCACACCTAATTCCCACTGAAATCATAAAAAAAAGACCTTTCATCCAAGCTCCTCAGCAGAAAGGATTCCTTGTGAAAACAGTTGGTACTAAACAAGGTCTTGTAGTATACAACACTTCATGATTGATCATGGCCTCGAACCAGATTTTTACGGGAGCTTGCATTTATCCAACCTTAGAAACTACCAGGATTGCTGCCAGCTGCTGAGCAGGGTTAAAATGAACACCAGGATTTAGAACTGAAATACTCATCTAATCCAACTTGATTTTTGTGTAGGCTTTAGGGCCTGATCCAGAACTCCCAGTTCACATTGGTAGAATTTGATTCACATCTGTTACCAGGGGAGGAACAATGTAAATTTTGAAATGTTTTTCTCCTTCTTTCTGTCCTCTCCCCCTGCACTTAAAGTTTTGCCCCTATTGGGTTATTGATCTACTGTATGACTGCTGGACCATTAACAAACCCTGGCTGTCTCAGAGCTAATGAGCAGGGAGGGCTTAGAAGGAGAAGTGAAGTAATGAAGATCACATTAATGAAATCCATCTCCAAAGCTGTTACAGACTTCAACCAGAATGTGAATAATGGAACGTCAGGACTCTGGAGTGCAAGAATCTGTAAAAAATTGCAATATTTCTGTTTTGTTTGGGATGTACCATTACATTCTTAATTGCTCTTTCTGAATACATAGTTAAGGAAGCATTTTTTTGTTTTGTTTGCATTAAGGAATAGCCTATATAATTACTCACAAACTCTTATTGTGAATGGGTTGTTTTGCTTTTTTTTGCTTCTAAACCATGTGGTCTTTTCCTAGATTGTCAGCAAATATTGGAAAATACTGAATTTCACTCAATCTCTAGTATGTAGGTGGAGATTCTTTTTGGTTTTCTTTTTAAATTCCTCCAAATTGAAGCAGATAAGATCATGGTTTAATGTGATAACCCTAATATGCAGCTTAGGTTCTACATTTAAATACTAAATATGTATAAAATTGTTTTTGAAATCATTAATGTCTTCAAATTGCATCAGTTGAATATGTAGGTGACTATGATATCCGGCAGAATACATCATCTATTGAAATATCTTGATAAATTACTAGAGCCTGTCAGCTGAGGATGGATGGCATAATTAAAGCCAACATTTAATTGGGAAAACTCTGAACATCTACACACAAAACAAACATAACCCTAGGTCATCAATATTTTGTTCCCTTACCCGTGGACTATTTCTGTTATTGCTAAAGCCAGATGAAAAATAATTTTGAAAAAGTTTCTGAAGAAAAGACCAGTACTTCTTAAGTCCACTTTTAAACCTCTTTGAATCTCTTGAAGCTGTGTGGGGCATAGAGGGGAGCAAGATTGGTGGGGACATCTCATGAACTTAAGTGTCACTCAGAGCAGGTGGCAGCTGAGCAGGGTTTGGTGGATGACATTTCCAGACACAAGCGCTTCCAGGAACATTTGGGCTGAATGGATCAAACTGGTGCTGCTGTACCTGTTAATATTGCACATGTCAGTACTCTGATAAATAAGTGCAGGTAGATGTAAATTGAGAATCCATTGGTTAAAAAGCAGGATCTTAATCCAGATGAGTTATTTTAAATAGGTCTTTTGAAAACATTTGACTTAACATAGAAGTTTTCTAATGTATCGAAGCTTTGTGGTTTCTATGTGGGTATATGAAGCCATGATGAACTTGGTGGCCAAGACATTAGTATTCTAACATCTTTCTGTTATGGCTATCTGGCCAGCTACAATTGAAAATAACAGAGATGATCTAAATTTAGTTAGAGCTGTAGAAACTTGATGCTCCAGTAAAATGTCATTCTCTCTCACACAGACTGCCTCTCAATTTAAAATACAGAAGACATTTGTTGACAGGAGGCGGAAGCCAGCTCTGTGTTAAAGATATAATTTGGAAAATAGAAACACATGCATTTTGAAGTATCAGATGCATTCATTCCCAGTAGGCTTTGTAGCTGGTTTTCTTCTCTCCTCTGCTTTTTTCAGCCTACAAGAATTTAGAGCTAGGTACAGTGAAAGGCATTTTCCTGGTAGATTCCAGACTATGCTGTAGTTGCTTGCTATCTCAGCAGCCATCAACCCAAGGTTTGTACTCTAATTGAATGATACATGAGCTTTCTTTTGGTCCATTTATTATTTCCAAGTTATCTCTCCTGCACTTTTCAAGTTTTATTTTCATTACATCTCCCTAACAGGGCACCAATATAGGGTTTCACAACAGAATTTTCCTAAAATATTTTGGAGCAGGTGCAGAAAGACTGCTCACACAGTTGTCAGGTTCAAGAATTATATTTGAAATTAATGAAAAGTGTGATTTGAAACAAGGCTTTATTTGCTTTGAATTTCTGGAGGAATAATAAATATTACTCGTATTCAGACTACAGTAAGAATCTGGTATTAATGTTTAACTCAGGTTCTAGTAGGGGAAGGGTTTAGCATAAGCCATACCACAATAAACAGTATTTCTTTAATAGAACACATAGATTTTCTGAAATAGGCTACATCAGAATGACATCAGTTAGAAATGTGTCTGTCTGGTTTGTGTTTTTGGCAGAGAGAGGGAAGCAGAGGGAAGAAACAAGCAGTTTGTTTGTTTATTCAATCAAGCAGTTTGAGTGCTTTCAGGAGAGTTTTGAATGGCAGCCAGCATTTTGCAAATTATTATTATTATTATTCCAACATTAGTTACTTCTGAAGTGAGTGCTACCCTGTCAGTATTATACAAGATGTACGCTGTTTTATTTCAGACCACAACAGTGCACTGCTTGAGAATGTAATCTCTTGAGAGATGTGTTTGCCTTGAGAGTAAAGCTGCATATAGCTACAACATTTATTTTATACCATAAGTGTTTGCGTGTCTGTGTGCTGTGCAAAATAGCTTTCCATATTAAAATGACAGATTTGACCCTCTGTGTTTATGCCATAAACAAAACAAGTCTGATAGGAACAGAAGTTGTCTAGTCAAACCCAAGACAGCTTCTGTAGCTTAATTTATGGTCAGAGCATTGTTGCATATCCTGTAACGAGGATGTTTTCTTATTTTGGTTACAGACTAGTGGCATAAAAGGAAAGGACAGAGGAACAGGAAGACACTCTAGGATGCTGAGAGAGATATTTTAATTTTTTGGTTTTTTAAAACACATTCTGCTTGGCTGTGGCTACCTGTAGAAGTGGACAGCAGCTCCCAGGGTCCACATGTCAGTCCTGTTAAGCCATGTTGACGTGAGGACCATAAAAGCCATGAAGGAGAGAACTGGAAATGGTAAGAGGCTTGAAAGGAATAGAGGGAAAGAAAAGAAACAAAATAAATTAAAAAAGGACACTAAAGAATTGCAGAGAAGCATTATATGGAATATCTACTGTTTTTACATAATGTTTAGTGGAGACTTCCCATGGAAAATGTGTAGCAAAGCCATGGTATTAAGTGAATCCAGTGATGGGCAAAGTAAATTAGTAGCTCCTCTCTTAAACATTGTAGCTACTTGCATTGGGCAAGTACCTGGATGATTTGGGAAGAAATAGAGATGACATGTGAATCTGAAAGTAAAAAAGGAATATTCAATGCCAGAATGAAGTGTACTTTATGTTAAATGTCTGTAAAGGATATGAAATACAGGACAGTTGGCAGCTGAATAATGTAACAGAGCAGGAAGTACTGAAATAGCACACATTTCAGAGTCATAAATATGACTGAGATATGCTTAAAGTACCTTTTATAACACTTGTCTGCCTCTTTTTTTTTCTTGACAAAACATTATTCCTTTTGAAGAGGTGAAAATGTTTGTGAGAAAGTTCCATTTCCCTCAAGAATATAACTTTACAAGCACACAGAATCTCTCTTGTTTCTAGGAGGTTTTTCCCTTTCCTATTATGAGAATCAAGCTGACTGGGAGTAGGAAAAAACTTTAAAAATACAAAAGCAATGGAAATTTTGTGTTTACTCAAAATCCTCCTGGGAAAAATATGCATGAAATTAAAGTTTTGGTTTAGTTAAAGAATTCTGGTTTGTTTTCAAATTTGAACTAGTTTGTTTCAGTCATTCTTTGTGTAATTTTTTTAGCTTCCTTGTCAAGGAAATAAAAGGGGATGACATTTTCTTTTGTTATGCCATATAATATGCCCATTGCAAAACATATGTTAGTGTTCTTGGAGGAAAAACTCAGAAGTAAGGAACAATTATATCTTTAATTACCCATGTAGGCCAGAGTACCCATGCAGTACCAAAAAGAATCTCTGAAGTTAGAAAGATCAAGAGAGACACATGTCTATGCAGATATGTATATAAATTTGCATTTATGAATTAGTAGATTTTTAGATGTTAAGTATTAGGCTGTGATTCTGCATTCAGTTACATTTTCCAGCTGCTTGGAGGAATCATCACTTTTTTATGCAGTGGTAGTGCATGGGAGCATGAGTCATGGACCATGGTCAGACTGTGCTGGTGGAAAAAAAAAGATGACTCGAGCATTGTTCTTATATTTTAAAATTATTTACGCACATTGGCAAGTTTTTTTAGAGAGCTGGAAATGTAATGTGATAATTTCTGGGATCGGTTTGCTGGAAATGAAGCCACACAGGCAGATTGCTGTGTCTTTGTAGCCTTTGACTGAAAAGGACTGAACTCAGCACGTGTAAGCACTGGCAAGGGTGTAGCTTTTCAGCAAGAACGAAAAACATCTAGTCTGACTGATACTGAGATTATTGTTAATCTTCTTATGAATGAATATTTGGAGATGCTTACAGCATTAGAAAGGGAGAATTGCTTCCTAGAACAGTGAAACTGAAGAACTTCTCAATGGAGACAGGCTTGTTTGTGGAATTTAAATTAGGATGCAAACCTACTTTTAAATATTCTGAGCTGTCTGACTGCAGTAAGAGCCTGCAACGCCAAGTGGATGGAGATGATGTCGTGACAGGAGGGGCTGAATTGGCCACACAGTCTCTAAATAACAAAGGTATGCTCTAATTTTTCAGTGCCTTCAGTGCTCTGCTTTCACTCAGCATCACAAAGAGTTTCTTCCAATGCAAACACTGGTTCCAGAGTTAAAAAGCAAGGGGGTCAACAGGCAACCTCAATATTTTCCTAAATGAGAAAATAAAGAGGTTCAGTAGCAGAAATCGCTGAAAAAATAGCAGGAAAGCTTTGGCAGTGCTGGCTGAACTGTAAACTGTTTAGAGAGGTTGGTAAAAATGGAATAAGAAGATGTGAAAAGGGTTTAAGTATTTATAATGACAACAGCTTTTCCCAAGCTACATTCTCAGCAGCACAGCAGTGGCCTCTGTTTCTAGATGATAAGTGTGTGGGGGATGAGGGTGAGCAGCAGCACAGAGGCAGCCAGCTGGCCAGGATAGGGTTTTCCCTCATGGAGACAGTGACCCAGCATCATCTGTGGGAGAATAAGCTTCTCCATCTGTCTTGTCCACCCAGAACTATGTGGCAGCTCAGAGGGAATAGCAGTTGTTCCTCTTGTGACTGTGGTGGCACCCAAAGCTGTTGGCTTGCCACTGCTACCTGTGATCCCATTGTTTTAGTGCAAGGCTGACAGTTTTCATCATTAATGTTTTACTAATAGAACTGAAAAATTTTCATCTAGAAATGACTGATATGCCAAGAGATATCTGTAAAAGTGGGGTTTCTATTGTCTACCTGGGCTTTTCAGGGTGCCTGATCCACTCAAACCTGACCTCGTCCTGTTTGAAGAGCTGGCTTGAAAGGGGCTCTCCATCAAAAATTGTTAGACAATGGTGTGCTCAGTTTTCAGAACTGTTCCTCTTCCACCTGTGAGGTCTCTTCTCTGTACACATAAGTTTATAACAGACCTATCACCCCAGATCCAACATCTATATCCTCTAATTGCCAGAAGACAATTCCTCCTCCCCCACTATTTCTTGAAAGGCTAAAGGAAGAGTCTTGGTGTTTGGTAATGAAGCACATGGTAGATGCTTCTCTTTATTGCCTGCAGAAGGAGTTCAAGGACTGAGGGTTGCAAAGACTGATAGATACGGTATAAACACAGATGACAGGCAAGGAGAAAGCATCGCTTACAAAGCGTTGTGCTTTTTTCATAACGTTTGTCACTAAATGCAAGAAAGTTCATATTATTTATTATCTTCCCTCCTCCCTTTTTTTTTTATTCTCCTTCTGAGGGGAAGCAAACTGTGATCTGATTATTTTCAGAAGCTGTTGCTTTGAAAAGGATGCTAAGAAGTCCCATGGGCTGCATTCTCCTAGCAAGGGAGTTGTGTGTGCTAGGTGAAAGCCTGACACTAAAATCAAGGATTATTTCATTTTCTTGGAGTTTAAAAAATATTTTTCCAGTGGAAGTTGACAGACTCAAAATGAAATAAATTAGTTACCTCTGGCAGTCTTGCAGTTCACCTTGGATGCATATGTGCCCTCAGAAGTGTTTACCATTCTCTCTCCTTCCCTTTCTCCCTCCCTCCAGAGCTCCTTTCCAGCCTTCCCTTGTTGCTGACTTCAGACCTTGCAGTTCACCAGGCTTGTTCCCTTTCAAGGACACTCCGACTCAATAAAGATATTGGGCAATGTTCCTATAGGGTAAACATTTTTGTCTGGCTTCTTAGAAAGAGCAAAACTCATAAGAAATGCGTGGAAGTAATAGTTACATTCAGAGAAAGCTGATCTAATTTATAGGGACTGAAATGTTTAAATG
The DNA here is from genome assembly GCF_000691975.1 of Corvus brachyrhynchos. Lineage (NCBI taxonomy): Eukaryota > Metazoa > Chordata > Aves > Passeriformes > Corvidae > Corvus > Corvus brachyrhynchos. The sequence goes on from NW_008240226.1 coordinate 2,263,582, forward strand.
TTGGAGGGGAAACAATGAAACATAGTAGATATCCTGCCAGAAGCACATTACTTTGCCATCTCTGGTACCCAGGTGCAGATGCCCATTTCCAAGCTCCTGACCATTAGAGACTCAATCACCAGAGTGGTGAGAGAGTCTGCAGTCAGTGGAGGTACAGCTGCAACACTGACAAAACTATCCTGCCAGCCAGGAAAATGCTTGGATGTTTTCATAAAAGTAAACCTTTTCCAGATATCTCCTTAAAAACTGGCTTGGAGAAACTAAACCAGTAAGCATGGGGAAAAAACAGTACTTGGAAATTTAATGAAATAAAAAAATAATAATAAAAAAAGAAATGTTCTTCTCCAGTATGTTCTAGTTCAGCAAAAGCTGAGATATTCTTCTGTTTTGCTCAAGTACAGAGGCAGTATAGAAATCATGCTAAAGATTGTGTGTGAGGAGGAAAGACCATTAAGAGACAGGCTTCTATTTTATTTTTATTTCTCAAGGGTTTTTTATTTGTTTGTTTGTTTATTTATTTTACATAAGACTCCCAGCTGAGGATCCTTGAGGAGAAAGGGCCCACCAACTATGTTTATGTATCCTGGCTTGCCTATCCTGCTTGGCTTTCAAATTTTTTTATGGAAAATGGACTTGTTAAAAAAAACATAGCTCAAATTGCCTTTAGCAATTAAGTTTCTTATCATTGACATAATTGATTCTATGTTTAATGGTGATGATCCTGATGGAGGAAGATGTGGATGGCTCTGGATTTTGTGGCAGAAGGGAAGAGTGCAGGTGATTACTCCCTAGTTCACTTGATTTTTACACGATGATTTACAAGGTATGTAAATGAGCAGACAACCACAGAAGGTACACTTAATGGCATCTTAATGCATCATGGAATTTACGACAGGGCATGAATAGCTTGTGCACTCAACTGTTGAAAGCAGATGCTGCTATAATTCTACTTAATACTTAGAAGAAAAGTTAAGCATATTGTTTTCTGTACAAATGTTTATGAAACATTAATAAGAACAACATGCACCATTCAATGCTGAACATATAATGGGAAATCCTATCTTATAAATATTTACAAGCGTGTAATTTTGGTTCACTCTGTATGTTGGTTTCAAGTAGCACTTTGGTGATTCTCCATTGTTTTTTCCCATCCTAGTCACACTGGTACCCTAAAGAGAAAGGAAGAATGGGAACAAGTCATTCACATAAATATCTAATATGAAAACTGATTTCAGTTAGGAAAAGGCTTACACTTGCTTTTGTAGTAGAACAGTATTCATCAGTTTGAAACCAAGACTTTTTACTTCTAATGCAAGTTTTTGGCCTCCGTTATGGGAGGAATTAGTGAGCTTCATTGAATCTGTTGACATGTATATAGACATTCCAGATTGTTTTGTGATGGTGCAGTTTTCTACAGGTAATTGAAATGTTTGAATTAGTTGTTGTCTATTAATGATTGAGGGTTTTTCAAGGGGTAAGTATATTAACAACAAAAGTCTTTGTCCCCTTTTCTGTATAAATTTTATTTACTGATTGCAAAGATTATAATCTTTCCTTGCCTTTTCACTAGAATGACGAAGCTTTCAGTCAGTCAGGTTATTTGCATTAGGGTGACAGCCTTTGAATCCACACCTCTCTGACATTTTTGACAACGATACCTAGCAGCAAGTAAAATGTTATGATAAATTGTTCAGTCTAAAAGGGAGATTCAAACTTTAATTCTTCCAATTTTAAGTCTTTCTCAATTGCTAAATATACCTTACTGCTTATGATCTGGTATTTCTAAATATCTTGAAATTGAGAGAAAATATTAAGCTTCTGATAGAAATTGCAGCCACATCTCTATATTAAGAACTTACTATTAGAAAACTTCTAGTCTAAATCTTAACTTCTTAAAAACATCGAAGTGGATCAGTGGAGTTTGAAATAACAGAAGTTATGGTATTTATGGACTTCGAATGAATTACAACAAAGAAATCTGAGGATTAAATGTATATTTTACTACAAAGCCTCTGAGAGACATTTTCAATTATTCTTTAGACACTTGGGCAAGGTGAAAAGTCAAGTGGAGCTTCTTGCACAAAGATCTGCTGGGATCCATTTTAAGCATTATAAGTTTTGATGATTTGAACTGTTTGAAAGCTGGGCTTTTCTCTCCTTGGAAATGTCTGAATTTATGGTGGAAAATCAAACCTTAATTTTTTGGTATTAATCTTCAGTATTTGTATTTGGTATTGCTGTCTTGGTATGTCAGAGGATTCTTATTTTTGTGCCTCATGACTCCATTTATCTGTATCATTTATGCCCCCCAATTTAGATGTTTCAGAAGATATTGCTGTCTTTCCTTAGAGGACTGAAGACATGGGGTAATTTGTCTGTAACTGCTGTGAAACGCTGCAGTCGCATGTCTAAATCAAAATATTTTTTATTTCCCAGATATTTTTTGATGGCAAATGTGTAAAGCAGACACTTGAATTTAGTTGAACTGGCATTTTCTTGTGAAGCATCTTGTTTTTGTGGAAAGTATATAGGTGCTGCTGCTGGCAACATCCCTGCCAAGCTCCTGGTTGGAAAGTGGAAAGCTCAGACTACGTAACTAGTGTTAGTAAATAATTTTCTTTTTTTGTGTGAAGAATTAACCCAGGAAGGAAATGAAGCCCAGGTTGTCTTTCTGGCAGAGTCAAGGTGAAACTACAAACATACAGAGTTTTCCCTTTCTATGTAGTTCTACTTGGAAGTCATAACTCAGCACTAAGATATATAGATCTCTGCCTTTAAATATAGTTTCCTTAGGGCATATACACAGTTTTGGCAAAAGTGAATACTGACTTAATGATACTTTATAATGAAATTGTATTTCAGAATGGACAGGCTTTTGCACTTTTAATTATAATTTATAACTCTGTGTGTCGCAGATTTTTCAAAAGGTAAAACTAGGCCCATTTCAAACACACAGAGAGGAAACTCACTTAAAAAAAAAAAGCATCTGGCTAATATTTTATACAATTGTCCAAACAGTATTTCTTGACTAGTTTCTTCACTGATTTAATGTTATATTATTTGTTTGACACAAGGAGTGTGAAGGTACCCTAAACACAAATAATTCCATGTTAGTGACAAAACAGTGTATGACAGAAATTAGGATTTAACACTCCCAGAGATTAGGGAAATGGTCCTAAGAGGTTTTCCTCTTTGCTTGAAGAGATTTCATTCTCTGATTTCATGAAGCCCAGCTCTGATATGAGGTGCTTTTGAACCACTTTTTGAATCACTCTACCTCTGACAAAATCTGCCTGCCTTCCTGCCTTCCTTCCTGCATCCCTCCCTCCTCTTTTACCTCTTTCTTGTCTTGTCTCCTGGATGGGGATGGAAGGAGGGACAAGGCAATGTGGGTAGTTAGTTTACTGTAGTCATAATAATCTGAGAGCTCAATTAAATTTAATTAAATAAGTTTAATGACCAAAATGTTAATGCTGTACCAGTTTATTATTAAGTTCAAGAGTTAATGGGATTATTTTTTCTAATTAATTCTGTAAGCCTTTGGTCTGCTTGAATATGTGGTCAATGGGGCAAATAATCTTGATTACAAAACCCCCTTGAAAATGAAAAATATCTACCAGTATTTGTGGACACTGAGCTGAGTTTCAGTAGTGTTTTTGTAAGTAGGATCTGACTTATTCCCACAATGAATTTGAATGATCCAGCAAGGATGAGAAAAGCATTGTCTGAGTCCTGGCTGCATCACATGCCCTTTATGGGGGTTGTGTGTGTGTGTGTAATAAGAGAAATTCAATTACTTGGTGAGGTAGTCAGTTTACCATTACATAGAGTCCAAAACTAAGAACTCCACGTTACGAGAAAGGAATAATAAAGCCCAAAGCAACATTCACTCTCAAATAATTATTGTTCTCACTAACTCTTATTGAATTCTGCAAATGGTATTAACATGCTGATATGGTAATGCTGTGAAAATATTCCATTAGTGGGATATACCTGCTAAGAAAATTAACACATTCTTGCTGCTAGGTAGACCATTATAATTTCTGTAATTTTCTGTTAAATTCTTAAAAAAAAAAAAGGTGCAATTAAATATTAAAATTTTATTAATTATTTAACAAGGAATAATTTTAAAAGGTCCACATTTTTTATAGCACTGTGCGTGCTTTATTGTAGTTGACTTGCCTGGTTAAAAGCAGGCTGCATCTCTTGGTTTAGAAGATCTTTGGAAATCAAACCTCTGTGAGAGTCCCAACAGACAGAAATACTGAGAGAGAGAGAGAGATGTTCAGAGTGTTCTATCACACTCCTCACAGTATTTTCACATGAGGTCTCCAAGGACCACAGGAGGAGGGCAACACTCAACCAGGAAGGGACAGGAGAGGTACCTGGCAGACAGCTCACCCTATAAACAGAAATAAAAACAAAAAGCTCCCGCATCTCTGATGGCTCTGGGTTGGATTTGGTTCTGGTCATTCAGCTTCTGTGTTCTTCTGTCTCATCAATGCCACTAAAGTACATCTCACCCTTCTGACTCTCTTATTTGCCTGCTACCACTGTCATTTTTCTTTCACTATTATACTTTTTACCTTTTCTTTTCTACAGGTGCACATTATAGAGGGTGAGCAGCAACTGACTCAAACCACTTTTCTATATGTGGTGTATATGCTGGTTTAGAACTGGTTTATTTGAAAAGTCATAATGTAAGCAACACAGCCTGGTAGTGTGGTGTTCAGCTTGTTCATTCTCAAATGGTTGTATTAGTCTAGGCTGCACTAGTGTCTTAGTCCTTCCCAAGAAGAAACCAAATGGCTTGTAATGGCTATTTTGCCAGTTTGTTTTTAGATAAGCATCTAAGCGTTAGGAAAATTATCTAATATTTAGCTAGGTCTAGGAGCCTTTTCCTTGCCTTTCAAATACTTTCAGAAGCCAGAAAATATATACTTTAATCAGGATGCCCTTCTTCATCCCCAAGGTCTTAAAGGGACTACAGGTTTCCTCTTGTCTGCCATGAAGAGTTGAGTATAATCTCATGATATGTTAGAGCTACAAAATTGGGTTAGAAATCTTCACAGAACAGGCTGCAAGCTTTTTATAAATCTGAAGCTTTTCTGTTTCTGTTCAGATAAAGAAAGCTTATGTGGCAACAACCCCTAAGGTAAAATGATACAGCTTTGACTTCCAAAGCTATGCTTTAAACTGTAGCATTTAGATTCAAAAGGTTCTGGAATTATGGTGTTTCTGTAGCCCTAACCCAAACCAGAAAGTTGTGCATTTGGTCATGCACATACCCTGACAGAACACTGGAGACAGGAAAATTCTTCAACCCATGTTGTATCTGCAGAAAACTTTCTGATCCAGGTGGATCTTGTTTACGGCAAGATTTTAACGAGTTATTTATCACATTGCATTTGATTTTTAATCATAATGCAAGTGGACTGAAAAAAAAGTGAAGTATGAAAATATGTTTGGAATGTGGATATGCTTCTAACAGGCAAAATTTAACTCTTATCAACCTCGGGAACAGAACTTTGGATCACCTTGGTCTCTTGGTTGAAATGAGGTGGGGTTTCTTTGGTTGGTTGGTTTTTTGCTTTTGTTTTGTTTTGGGTTTTTTTACTTTTTTTGTTGTTTTTCTCATCTTAATATTGGTATGTCAGAATCTTTGTATTGAGAGCACTACATTATTTTCAAGTAACCCAGCAAGAGTCATTTGGCAGATTGAAGTTTCTATCGGGCTCCTCTCTATTCACTGCTTTCTGTAACTGGTAGAAAAAATGAATCAAGTAGTTACTTCTGTGGATTTTTATTTCTAATTTTCAGAAGATTTATGGATACCTTGAATAGAATTTACTAACATTTCTCAAGTTTCAGTTATAATATATGATAATATTCAAGTAAGATGTGCATTGTAAGGTTGGAGAATAATTTTAGAAAGAAAGGAAAAAGAGGAGAAGGTTCTTTTACTCTTGTATTCTTTTACTCTTTTATTTGCAGCACCAAAGTGCTAGCATATTCTCTTTCAGCTATTCCAAGTCAGATCCAAATACTTAGGATGATGACTGAATCCAAACTCTTCCAAGGGCTATGAATTTTAGTGCAAATGTGAAATATATATAATGGACTTGGCTCCAAGGGAGCTGTAAAAATCTCTTTTATGAGACAAAGCTGGTGTCGATCTGTCTTTGACTATAATTTCAATAGCAGACTACAGTCTACTGGCTTCAGTCAAATAGTTGTCTTATATCTGGGGAAGCAAGAGCATATTGTCAGCTTGAGGGAAGAGGTTTTAGCTGTTTGCTTGCCATTAGGAGGAGATATATAGCTAAACCAGAAGCACCTCCAGTTTAAATGAACTTCCGAAGATAATCTCAGAATATTGGAAATGTGTCTCTTTTTTCAGATGCCTTTCTCTGATCAGTTGGTATTTCCATTTGTAACGTCATGCATGGAAGCAGGAAGTTGGCCATGCCATTTGTAAGGAAACAGCTAGATAACAAATGTCCAGCTTTCATCTATCTTTGGAAAAATCCTCAGAGCATAAAAAATGGCTTTGGCAGATAAAAGTAAGAGCCAGTGCATGAAATTTTAAACCAAAGGGGACCTATGAGATCATCTGGTTTGATTATCTGCAGGATACAGTCCAGAAAAACTCATCTAGTTATTGGGATTTTTGAAAGGGTTTTGCAATAAAGATAGAAAGTGATTTTAGAAACAATACAGATTTGACTGCATCTAGGTAAACACACATGCTACCTGCTAAAGGTCATACAACATAACAGCAAAAGGTACTTCTGGGGCTGAGTGGGTCACTTTTGCTTCTTTCAGGTAGCCAGTTATGTTTTTCATGCAGCTAACTTGACTCCCTCTAAAAAGTATTGGGGTTTTTTTGCTAAAGATTGTCTTACAGAAAGATATTGGATCTTGGTCTGAATTTATCATTTTGTCATCACTTCCTCTGGTAATTTGTTGCATGCTTGATCTTCTCTCCTTAGAAGCCTTTGCATAATTTCCAGTAGGGTACTGGCATGGGGGTAGGAATGGGAATGATGCTAATTTTGGTTTGAATCGGCTCCCCTCAATTAAGGGTAAATAAGACAAAGAAGGACAATGCCTCCAATCTATTGGATAATCCTGGTCTGTAACTACTGAAACATGTGCGAAAAAGACTTTTATTCCTGGTTTAACATCTGAGTGATTTTTATTTTTTTGTGTGTAGCAACACTTAGAGCGGGGTCTTGAATCAAGGAGCCTCCAAATTAAGGTTTAATTCAGGCTAAATAGTCCTATGCAGTCTTGCACGCTGTCTTAAAATTCAATTTTATTTTACATATATATATATATGTAAGTATATATCTACATATGATAGATATGCACAAACACACACATATGTGTTTTGCAAAGAAAAGTTTAGTAGTTGCACAAAGAGGAGGTGTCTGCGTCCTTTCTAGCCTCCCAGGAAATGATAAATAGCCATTGGGGAAGCCACAAGTACTCTGGCACCTGTAAAGTTTCAATATAAAAGCCAAAAATGTCTAGGATTATAGAGGTCTAGGTGATACTTGACAGTTGAATTTGAAAAGCAGCTTTGTTATTAGAGCATCACAGTGCCCCAGAATTAGTTTGGATTTAGGCAGCCATGCCCTTTATGTAGCTGTAAACTCTGGATTAATTTATAGAGCTCTGGGTGGGGAATTAAAGTGCAAAATTCATATGATTCTTAATAATAAGACAGAAGAAGGGATAAGGCATATGGTTCATAGTATACCTATGAGCTAAGAAGCTTTGAGAGAACTCTGAGGCCTTTTTAAAAGTATCTACTGTCACTGTTTATATCTTCAGATGGGATTATTACATGTATGTATGTAGTGAGATTTCTCTATATGCATTTGTGTATAGTTACTTGATAGGAACTCACAGATCTGTGCTGTATGCATGAACAGATACAGACAATACCAAGCCAGTACTAAGAAACTGTTTTTCCTAAAAATTGACCCCTACATGTTTCAATTTTAATGCAATGAGGACCTAATTCAAACTTATGCCTGTCAAAGGGAAGATTCTCATTGGCTTAAATTGGCTTTTAATGAGACTCCCAAATGCCTGGGGAAGAAGTTCTTTAATTTGGTAAAGAAATTTCAGCATCAAGACTCACTTAGCCACAGGAATTTTATCTTCATTCTGACTCATTACACTGTTCTGTCATTAATAATCACAGTGCAAAGTTAATTGAATTTGTGATGGTATTACATGGGTCTGTGTCTAGTCCAAAATGTAAGAACAAGACTTTTTCTTTTGGTTTGGCTCCCGTCACAAGGCACAGCGAGCAGTTTCATTGTGCTGTTTGTCAGTGATGAATTGCTATTGCTAAACAGGTGAGCTGTGACACACTGGAAATGAATGTGGGGAGGAGCAATGCACATATCAAATGACATGCTCTGTTATGTAGATTACAGGTGGTAGGTGGTGAGTCCTACAAAATAGATGGGTTGCTTAAAACTGTGCCAGTTCTTCTTTGTAATGCACACCAAGAAGAATCATAAGTAAACCTGGGTGCTCTAAGTTTCCAGGAGATGCTTATGATACTCGCTTTCTCCTAAATTAAGGGAGAAAAATCTGACTGAAAATATCTGAGTGTAAAAAATTACTTCCTGCCTTCAGTTAGGTGGAGAGGAGAAGGAAATACATTGTGGTTTTGGCTAGTTTTTTATCCCCATTAGCAAACTGGAAAGTTTTATTCCACACTGTATAAACAATCTGAAACAATTTCACACAAAGCAGGTTTTACAGATATAAGTAATCTAAAACTGTGTGTCTAAATACTTATATATATGTGGGGGCATGTGCACATGTATATATCATTGAATTGGTGACCTTTTAAAAAGCAGAATCTTTAAAAACATTCTGAAGAGATTATGCAAGTCTTTATGTCAGTAGGAAAATAGTAGTCTCTTTAAGAGAAATCCACTTTGTCTCTTTTACTATTATTTTTTCCACAGTGTATTTGCTTTTATTTACTTAAAAGTTGACCTTCTGGAGAGCTTCATGCGATGTGCATCTCACTAATTTGTGGTTTCAAGAGGGTTGACAGCCCAGAGAGCTCATTTCAGCTTGTTTCAGTTGAACCCTTATAATATCAGACATCCAGTCTTAATTAGTAGGTAACAATAATGAGTAGCTGCCCTCTCAATACGAAGAATAGTGAAAGTTCTGGGAAATAAGAGATAAAACACTTCCAAAAATGAAACAATGTTAGTATATGGTTAGTTAAATTAGCAGCTTGCTCTACCTGCTTAGACGTGTAAAACCCCCTGAGTTTTGCAATTTGTATTTATATTTTTCCAGGTCAGTAATAAAATTTCTAAGGCTTTATGCATAAAGCTAATGAAATTAACACACAAAGCATATCTAAAGGCCTTTCAAGCCTGAGTAAAATTGTGCCCAGTGAATGGCCTCTGCTAATGACCTGTGGCTGTCCAACAATTCACACTGGAAGCAGACCTGAGGAAGTGTCAGCATTCCTATGTGAAATGTGCAAAGCATAGCTCATATAATTTTCTTTAGGAAGACAATTCACTACCAAGCCTTCAGTAACACCAAATGCAGTAGCAGACCTGTTCAGCCATTAGTTAGCTAAATTCTGCTGGTTTTTTACTGGTGTAAATTGAAATAACATCAGGATAAAACACATGAGTATTCTTGATTTACAATGAATGAGGTATTTAATGGACAAAAATTATATTTTCAGGAGATAAATTCAGTTAGCAAACATAATGCAAAAGTAATTCAGATATTTCAGTGCTGATTAAACCCATACAGGAAGATGAGTGTTACAGTATGCAGATTGTTCTCTGGCTTCATTCAAATAGTCAAGTGGTCAATAAACAGAGTGGTCTAATTTGGATTCTGCACAAAGTATCAGAGACAACACCAAATTATTTGTTCAGTTGGAGCAGAAAACATTGAAGGCAAATATTGGTATTCTATTTTTCTGGTTTTCCCCTGTATTGCTATGTATCTCACTCTAAATGAAAAAAATACTACTGAAAATATTTGGTGACTTGTTCCTTCAGAATCTTCTACAGAGGTGGAAAAGTGAGAAATGGTATTTTCCTCATGAAATTATTTTTATCTGGGGAATTTCTGTGAAGAAACTTTTATGTATTTCAGTGTGAAATTTAATAACTGAAAAAAAAATGTAGTGGTAAATATGAAGTGATTGAATATGTCATAAGTTTTCTTTCCAGCAATTATGACATAGTCCACAGTAATAAAAAATATTCTGAATTGTCACAAAACTTTGTTTCTTGGGTTCTCAGAAAAATCTACACACTGGAAATGAAGTTCTATGGGGTCTCAGTGTCAGAGCAGGAGAAGGCTGTCTGAATTATGTCTTGAGAATGATGGAAGCTGACTCAGTTCAATTGAATTTTATAATAGAGGAAGCCTAACTAGAGAAGAAAAGCAGGCATCTAGCTGGGAAGCTGGGAACTGAAGTTTTATTTGGCGAGAGGAGAGCTCAAAACAATGACCTTTCTACTTTAAGTCATGCTGCAGTTTTTGATCACTGGGTGGCTGGCTGCCTTTGGCCAGTCCTACCGTCCTTCTTACAGGCCTGGATGAAATACTCTGCTATGGATGATCTTTGGTGTGTCAATGGCTTCTGTTTTATGATAAAGTAGGCAAATGAAAAGTTAAAAAAAAAAAAAGGATGAAGAAAAAATAACTTCTCCAGTAGCTGAGGAACTTAATGAAGTTCAACAAAGGCAAATTCAGGGTTCAGCACATCCAGGAAGAACCACCCAGGCTCCAGCACAGATCGGGGGCCAACCTGCTGGAGAGCAGCTCTGAGAAGAAGGACCTGTGGGTCCTGGTGGACAACAAGCTGTCCCTGAGCCAGCAGTTTCTTTGTGGCCAAGAAGGCCACTGGTGTCCTGGGGTGCATGAGGAATAGTGTGGCCAGCAGGTTGAGGCAGGTGATCCTGCCCCTCTACTCTGCTTGGTGGAACAGCATCTGGAGTGCTGTGTCCAGGTCTGGGCTCCTCAGCACAAGAGAGACATGGAGCTCCTTGGGCAGGTCCAGCAGAGGCCACAAGGGTGGTGAGGGGACTGGAGCATCTCTCACGGGGAAAGGCTGAGGGAGCTGGGCCTGTTCAGCCTGGAGAAGAGAAGACAGAGGGGATCTTATCAATGCATACAAGGGTGACTGTCAAGGGGATGGGGCCAGACTCTTTTTAGTGGTGCCCAGGACAAGGGACAATGAGCACAAACTGGAACACAGGAAGCTCCATCTGAATATGAGGAAAAGCTTTACTTCAGGGGTGACAGAGCACTTAAACAGTCTGCCCAGAGAGGTTGTGGAGTCTTCTCTGGAAATATTCAAACCCCACCTGGACACAATCCTGTGCTACCTGCTGTAGTTGAACCTGCTTTAGCAGCAGGTGGGACTAGGTGATCTCCAGAGGCCCCTTCCAACCCCAGTCATTCTGTGAGACTCTGTGACATGCTCTTGTATGTCATTGTGAGGGAGTGAAATTCAACTCTTACTAAAAACCAGCAGTGACATTAATCTAAAAATCTTATTGATCAATTTACAGATCCAGAAATCAAGATGGGATTTCATATTCTAACCTGAAAATACACAGCATAGCAGAACCTGCTACAAATGATGAGGAAATAATGTTCAGTTCTTCTCTCTGAGAAGCATGTCCTAATTTAACAGCCTGGTGTGCAGCTATTAGTAAACTTCATCCTCATACTTGGATGAAAAAAATGCATGTGTTAAATTTGGTATGGGATTTTAAAAAATGAGTGCTGAAAAAAAAAAAAGGAAAGAAACTGTTGGTCTGTGAATAGCAAGTAGTGCTGGCATATTGTGGAGGTGATAATATTCTTAGCAGACAGTACTTACCTTTGGTTTTCTGAATAAGCTCTGATACATTGGTATTACCAGGTAAATCCTGCTTAGGCTTGCAGCTGGTTTAAAAACTTTCCCTTTTTCAGTAATCACCTGACAGCTGGGAAGCAATTTGATTCTTTTCTTATATGGAGACCTCACTTACTCCTTGTTTTGTAAGAACTCAGTTGCAGTGCTGGTGAGTTTATGCAGATGAAGTGAGAATTACTGTGTCATATGAGCATGAATGGAGGGAACTTCATGGACTCTGCCATTTCCTCTCCCAAATTAAAGCTTCTTCAGAGGCATTAGGACCTTGGACAAAGGCTCCTGCCTCTGCCCTCTGCAGAAGTGTTCTCTCTTTGTATCATCTCTGCAAGATGGGAGCTGAGAGCACCTTGGGATGCTGGAGCAGCGTGGGAGCTGCTCTGAGGTGCCCTTTTTTGACTGCAGTAACTTCCCAAGCATCAGTAAAAGATGTGAAAAAGTAGCCTGAGCAAATGGTAGTACTTAATGGTGGCAAATTTCTGGTTTTGTTGATAGAGAAGGAAAATACTACTGTTTTCACTTGGTTTTACAGATATTTCTATTTTACAAAACCAATATAAGGAATTGGAGGTTAGACAGGTTAAGTTTCTCTGGAGGGAAAGAAATCATCATTGTATGTATTAAAAAAAGCTGTATGCTTCAGCTGTTTTGGAGGTACATTTTGATGGTGCCCTATGAAACAACTTGAGTGAAGGTCAGGTACAGAGACATCTGAAACAAGCACGGGAATTTGAGATGACAAAAACAATGAGGAGGAAAAAAGCTGGTCCAGTCATGGCAAGACTAAGTTGCATTATTAATGCAGAGACTCTCTGAGTATGAGGTGCCAAATTAAAACTTGTGCTAGTGTAGCCAGCTCCTGTGCTGGCCTGAAGTTTGTCGGATGACACTGCTTAAATTTCACTAGTTTATACTATGGAGAAAAAATAGGATATGTGTGCTAGTGTGTCTAAGTGTGCAGAGTCATCAGAGAATGTGAGGATGTAGTGGAACAGTTGTTTTCTGCCATTTAAAGTATTTTTAGAAGTGCACACGTGGGTTTATCCAAGGAAAATAAATCTCATTTCGTATTCTTTGATTTGGTTCAGATGAGTGAGATTGAGATGTTGATGAAAAATTCCTAGTTTTAGGGTTTTCCATGTACAAATGTGGGGCCCTTTTTTTCCCTTATTTTTTCCCTAGGTTTTTCAGGTTTAAAAAAAAAATCTGTTTCTGTTAGAAAAACCCTTTGAAAGGATAACCACTGTGCTTAGAATTGGTTAACCTTTTCCACAGTGCTGCAGCAGAGAGAGATTGTGTCTTTTGTTTCAAAAGCTCCTCATGAAGGAAGAAAATAAAACCAACCAAAAAGCAGAAAAAAGAAGCATGGCACTATTGCTGATTCACAACAGCCACAGCAGCAGCAAAAGCCAAAGGATTTTTGCTAAATCCAGGAAAGAAATCATTTTCCAAGTGATATTGGCTCATTTTTTTTCAGGCTGCTGAGCACAGGTTCCTTTGACAAGGTGCACCATGTCCTTTATTTGACCCTCGCTTGATGTTAGAGAAATCTGCTTGGTTTTCCTTTTTCTCTGAGTTTCTGCTGGCAGTGAAAAATAAAAATAAATAATAAAAAGAAAATTGGAAGATTAATTTAAAAAGAAAAAGCAAAGAAAAGCTGAATGAAACCTAATTTCATCTTTTTCAGTTCTCTGGTTTATTTTGAGCTCCTAAAAAAGCCTCCTTCTTTTCAGGATGAGTACATACAATATTATCTTCCTGGTGGTAGTGTAGGAGGAAGTATCCTTTTTAAAAGGACAGTCTGTCCTTACTGAAAAGGAAGATTATAAGCAGAACTGTATATGAATGACTGAACAGGGGGAAAAAAAAGAAAGTAAAATGGCAGATTTTCTTATGATCTTTTTTTCTTGCCTCTGAAACTGTTTACTTATTTCATCTTTAAAGACTGCAGCATTTTGACAGCCAGGAGCTAATTTGCAATTTTCCCTCTGAATTCTAGTTTCAAGTAAGTTTTCCCTGCCCCGCCCCTTCCATTGAAATGAAGTAATTCTCAAGGTGACAAATTTTACTATATGCAGCCCTACAGCTTCTCTCTGAGTTAATGGATTTTGGGCAAAATGAAAAAAAAAATCTGGCATAACAAAGAAATGCTGGTGTATACCAGAATGCTCCATGTAAGGCACTTTCAGTAAAGCTTTGTTGGTTTCTGTACCAGGATTTGTCCTTCCTAGTTGGAGTCATGGATTTGATGTATAGCCACAACCTGTAAATGCTAAATATTTTTCTAATAAAATTTTCAATAAAGAAAAGAGTAAACAGACTGAAAAAACTAGGCTGCAGCCTGAATAAAACTGTATTTTCTTTGACAGATGTCGAAGTTAAGGATACATAGGCAAAAAAAAGCTAGGCTTGGATTGCACAATTTTTCTTCCAAAAGAAAACATTTAAGTGGGAATTGCTATTTTTTCTTATCCATTGGTAAATTACGTGAAAGTTTCATTGTCATTTGCTCCCTTTAGCACCCTTTAGTTTTTTCTATTAGTTAAGACTGCACTGTTGTTAACATTAATTTCCTAATTTGTTTTGCTTTAAGTTACTTATGGAAGTAAGCTTTTCATGAGGTCTGATTTTTCTTCTCAGACGCAGATGTTAGGTAAGGATAAATGAGACAGTGTATATCCCTGCATGCAAACAGTTTGTTTGGCTTTGCAGGCATTACTTAGTGCTTTGTCATGGAAATATGGACAATATTTCAGCTAGACTTTGTTGTCACAGCTTTTTGCTTTGTGTGGGTCTTGGGATGAACATCACTGTTTAGTGATTAAAGTGATGTTAACTTTAGTTAAGAAATCCATTCTTTCACCTGGCTGCACACTTGACTTTCCAGTAATATCTGGAGATTTTTTAGCCTCTGTGTGCTTTAGTTTTCTCTTTGCTGACTTCTGGCCACTTATATAAATGACAAAAAGTGGGAGAGGGAAGCCCTGAACCAAAGGACTCTGACATTCAATAGAAACAGAGAAGTTGTGGTTCTGATTTCTGAATACTGTAAAGGTTTAGTTTTCATTCCAATATATGATGAAAAAGAAATCAAAAAATCAGGAACTCAGAAACTGTTAAGAGAAGCTGTGTGGGGGATGCTAGTGTTGCCCAAACCATTCTAAAGTGATATTCCACGTAGTCAGTAAAAGATTTTATGTACAGATATCTAAAATCAAAATATTATAGTACTGGAATGGAAAGACATATACAGATGGTTGTCAGAAAATAGGAAGATACTGCTGTAGCTGCTATATCTTGCCTTGCAGAGTACCTTTGCGAAGCAAACTGGAAATATAGGATTGACATTGCAGATGAATAATTTCTCATATTTTTCAGAGGGCATACTTCCCTAATAGGGATCATTCACGGAGGTCCTCTTCCTGTCACACTTTTATTTATAATCCCAGATAGTTTAGGGCTGGTTTATAAACAGAAATATGAAGTCTTACAAGACAAGCTTGCAAAACTGTGAATAGTCTTCGTGCTCTCCATATAGGAAGACAACTCTCTTGAATAAGTAGGCACTTTGCTTGCCAACTGTCTTGAATTTTATAAGTATGTTTACAAGGAAAAATTAGCCACTTCTTGCAGTTATGTGAGGGCCAAATTTGAAATGTCATTTTAAAATTCTGGCTAGTGTGATCTGATTGATAGCATTTCCTGAGGTTTTTTGGCTTGTAATTTTTCATGATGTCTTGCTCAGGAAGCACTTACACGTGCCATCTGCCATATGTTGTACGTGCAAATCAGATCTCTCATGTTACAAATATCTGGATAAAAAAATTACGTGGTGTCCATGTGAATGGGCTGTAGATATCAGCTCGCACTGTACCTGCCTATGTCAGACTAGCCCAAGTGCTCAGGGCATAGGACCGAGTGGTGTTGCATCTGTCTTGACCTGTCCCTTTGCACAAGAATCAGTTCAGCTCCTTTCTTCTTTCCCTTGGATCTGAGCTGTTTGTACATGACCATTGGCACGTCTTGGAATGATATCTGGAGGAGCTGTGGACCTCTGAAGTACCATTCTTCTGTATTCTTGCTCCCCAGAAATAAAAATTTGCCGAAGGATGTTTGTTAGCTTTCATGTAAAGTGCTGGATTGTAAGGTGGTTTGACTTGGTAGTATTTTATGTGTGTTTTTATACATGTCGTTAAAGGGCAAGGAGCAAGGATATTCCTAACCAGATGAACAGTGTGAACATCACTGTTTAGTGATTAAAGTGATGTTAACTTTAGTTAAGAAATCCATTCTTTCACCTGGCTGCACACTTGACTTTCCAGTAATATCTGGAGATTTTTTAGCCTCTGTGTGCTTTAGTTTTCTCTTTGCTGACTTCTGGCCACTTATATAAATGACAAAAAGTGGGAGAGGGAAGCCCTGAACCAAAGGACTCTGACATTCAATAGAAACAGAGAAGTTGTGGTTCTGATTTCTGAATACTGTAAAGGTTTAGTTTTCATTCCAATATATGATGAAAAAGAAATCAAAAAATCAGGAACTCAGAAACTGTTAAGAGAAGCTGTGTGGGGGATGCTAGTGTTGCCCAAACCATTCTAAAGTGATATTCCACGTAGTCAGTAAAAGATTTTATGTACAGATATCTAAAATCAAAATATTATAGTACTGGAATGGAAAGACATATACAGATGGTTGTCAGAAAATAGGAAGATACTGCTGTAGCTGCTATATCTTGCCTTGCAGAGTACCTTTGTGAAGCAAACTGGAAATATAGGATTGACATTGCAGATGAATAATTTCTCATATTTTTCAGAGGGCATACTTCCCTAATAGGGATCATTCACGGAGGTCCTCTTCCTGTCACACTTTTATTTATAATCCCAGATAGTTTAGGGCTGGTTTATAAACAGAAATATGAAGTCTTACAAGACAAGCTTGCAAAACTGTGAATAGTCTTCGTGCTCTCCATATAGGAAGACAACTCTCTTGAATAAGTAGGCACTTTGCTTGCCAACTGTCTTGAATTTTATAAGTATGTTTACAAGGAAAAATTAGCCACTTCTTGCAGTTATGTGAGGGCCAAATTTGAAATGTCATTTTAAAATTCTGGCTAGTGTGATCTGATTGATAGCATTTCCTGAGGTTTTTTGGCTTGTAATTTTTCATGATGTCTTGCTCAGGAAGCACTTACACGTGCCATCTGCCATATGTTGTACGTGCAAATCAGTTTCTGGATCTCTCATGTTACAAATATATGGATAAAAAAATTACGTGGTGTCCATGTGAATGGGCTGTAGATATCAGCTCGCACTGTACCTGCCTATGTCAGACTAGCCCAAGTGCTCAGGCCATAGGACACAGTGGTGTTGCATCTGTCTTGACCTGTCCCTTTGCACAAGAATCAGTTCAGCTCCTTTCTTCTTTCCCTTGGATCTGAGCTGTTTGTACATGACCATTGGCACGTCTTGGAATGATATCTGGAGGAGCTGTGGACCTCTGAAGTACCATTCTTCTGTATTCTTGCTCCCCAGAAATAAAAATTTGCCGAAGGATGTTTGTTAGCTTTCATGTAAAGTGCTGGATTGTAAGGTGGTTTGACTTGGTAGTATTTTATGTGTGTTTTTATACATGTCGTTAAAGGGTAAGGAGCAAGGATATTCCTAACCAGATGAACAGTGGTCCTGCATGGTGTACCATGAAATACCAGTTCAGCAGCATAAAGAGGTCTCCCAGTGCTTCATGTGAGTGATTTTGGTATAGTTAGACCTTATTATCAATTTTGGGACTTGAGCAGCTGTACTTCAAATTTTCCATCTTCGAGCAGAAAATTTTCTTTACGCATCACACCACCAGTTTTCATCATGACATTGGGATATGTAGGATATTGCTGCCAGTAGGGAGCAATAATTCAGTTAGCTTTTGGTTGGGCTTCTCCACCTCTAAAAATTCATTCATGATTATGCCTCTTGGATATTGTTCTCCAGCCTTTTGATACTACCTGGAATGGCTTTCATGCTCTGTGTCATTCTCTCTGGGATGGCTGCTTGCTTCTTCAGTTCTTTCACAGGCACTTTGCAGCCTGCCCCAGTTCTGGCTGCACAGGTTTCCATCTCAACAACCTTCCTTAATAGATGCTCATATTTGCTAGCCAGGCCAGCACAAGTGAATGCTTTTTGGGTTTTTGTTGCTTTTTCCAACAGGGCAGTTCTTGTTGAGTTTGTGGGCTGAGGGTTCTGCTGAAACACACCACGTTTGGTTACAGGTGACCGTGTGGGGAAGCTCCCGATACCACTTTGTTCCAAAGTTTCTGGAGTCTGTAGTGTACTTGTCCCTCACCAGCAAATTTGCTCTTTGTTGCCTTTTTGTGCTATTTATGCAACAACAATGGCCACTTGGAGATCCACTGAAGTGCAACCACTTCTGCTGCCAGTCCTCTGCATTTCCTTATAAATTGCCACTCCCCTGCTGTGATCTGCTGGCTGCCATCAGACAGTAATACAAAGACTTGTACAAAATAAGACTTTTTAATGTCACCCTGTAGAATTATTCTGGAGGAAAACCAGTGTTTGTGGAACTTTAATCACTTGTGAGACACCTTTTAAGCAGTGAGACACCTTTTATGCTCCAGTGGTCCCTATTCTCTCCTTTTTGGTGTTAATGTTAAACTGCAAAAATGTTATTGAAATTAATAGAGTGGTTCTAGATTTCCAAGAGTGTCATTGGGACCAAGTTACCCTTCACTTGATTCAGTACTATTATTTGTGAATATTTATTTTAGTATGAGATTAAAATTAGTCCTTTGTATCCTTATAAAAAGTTTGAGGAATTTATGGATGGGTATAATCTGTGCCGTTCAGTCAGGCCCTAATGAAAGTCAGAAGGATTCACTTCCAAGGCCTATACTTTATTTTAACGAAAAGTGTAATTAAATAAAAAAAAATTTTAAAATAACATATAACTAGTAAGAGATTTCCTATGTTGTACAGCTCAAGAGCTCTTTGTGATGTTATTCCTAAACAACAGTTTTGCCTTACAGTGATTGACAGAAGTGAACTTTATTCTCAGAAAACACCAAAGTTGCTCAGGAGTAGGCTTCAGTTTTGAAAAATGAAATTATGAAATATATCTGGTTTTGGTTTTGATTATCAGTAACTGAAGAGGATGAGGGAAAATAGAAAGTAATTTACCTTAAATTTACTTTAAGGATGTATTTGGATCTTGCTGGGTGTTTTCTATAGCCCCAGCCAGAAACTAATCCCTGCACAGCTGCATGCTCACTCCTGCCTTGTTGGGATGGGGGAGAGAACCAGAAGAGTAACAGTGAGAAAACTCGTGGGTTGAGATAAAGGCAGTTTAGGAAAAGGAAAACCTGTGCACACAAGGAAAGCAAAACAGGGGCTTCCCATGCCAACCCCAGGACAGCAGGGCTCCATCAGTGAACACAGTGACTTGGGAAGGCAAACTGAACATTCCCCCCTTTCTCCTTCTTCCCCCAGATTTATATGTTGTCAGCTGTCCTGGCTGTGTCCCCCCCAAACTCTTTGTGCACAATCAGCCTCCTCACTGGTGGGGTAGGATGAGGAGTAGAAAAGGCCTTGAGACTCTGTGCAAGGCCTGCTCAGCAATAAGGAAAACATCCCTGTGTTATCAACGCTGTTTCCAGCACAACTCCAAAATGCCTTCTCATACCAGATACTGTGAAGAAAATTAACCATCCCAGAAAAAACCAGCACAATGAGTTAGGTGTGAAATAAGAGGAGACTTTTTTGGACCTCTTTTTATAGCATTTCCTTCTGGCATGCTTTCTGCTCCCTGTTGGGACCTCGTGTTCCGAATATGTTGAGTTTTGCTCACTGAGAGCTGCCTCCCTTTGCCTGTGAATGCTCCCTGGACTGCTCTCATGTCACTATCACGTTGCAATTTGGTTAAGAGGGGTCATCTTCCTCTCAGCTCCTCTGCAGTGAGCTCTGTCAGGAGGGAAATCAGGGGAGAGAGGGCCACCAACCCCCACCAATCAAGTTCTGTCTGAAATAGATGCAAACATGGGAATGGCAGGGTGAGTACATTCACGTACTGGACACAGCCAATAATAATCATAATAATAAAATGTGCAAATTTTTATCTGTGTCAATACCAGTATCTTGATAAACAGTGCTGCGTTTTAAGAGAATTTGTTTTATCAAAGGATGGTGCTTCAAAGTAAAAGCATAATTAAGCATTTTCAGTACAAATAATGTACCTTTTGTATGCTTTAAGGCTGAAACTTTCAAGTATGATGCTAGAAGTCTATTACAAAACTTTTCCCTTGTGTGTGTTGTAGCTCCATGCTTTTCTATCAATGTCAAGAACTATTTGCATAAAAAGGCTTCTTCTAACAATTAAAATGTTGTGTATATGATTATCATCAACAAAACTTTGCTATCTTCTTGTAAAAGAATTTTTGTTTTAATGACCAGAATATGACTACTGTCTGTGAAATCCAGACTAAAAGAGAAAGGGTACAAAAATTCTCTGTTTACTTCCACCTGTCAGTGTTTTTATTTTATAACCAGTTTCCAGTGGCAAATTGAGGTGAATTTTTTTAATTTTTTCAGAACTTTGACAGTAGGAGTTTCAAAAAAACAGATACCTCACATTTGTTCAAATACTATTTTTTTCTGTTGCTTTTAGGAACTATGCTAGTAAGATCATGAAATTAGATGTACTTGTTTTCAAATACGTGTTTGCTTCCTGCTTTTTAGATATCTAATGTTTTCAATATTTAAATACTTTTAGTATTTTCAGTATTTAGATACCATACTGTTATAACTAAAGAAAAGCTAAAAGAAAATATTTGCAACCAGTCAGCCACAGTTTTATATGTTTAGTTTTAGGATTCCAGGAGGTTAGGATTTTGTGGGGAATTTCACTTAGATTTCCAAATTACTTCTTCAGAAAACATAAATTTAGGAAAAGGCAAAGTGCTTAATTTAAGCCAATTTCAAATGAAATCTCTAAGATGTTTCAAAATAATTTTCCAGTTACTAATATATAACTTCAATAGTGCTGAGAGCCCAAATACAAATTTAAATACTTGGGTTTGGACTCAACAAAGTATTTAATCTAATTTAATATAAAAGAAATGTGTTTCCTTTTAAAAAAAAAAACCTATCATTTTTAATCTCACCCAGTGTTCAAAGATTCTCTTTCCAAACAATTTTTATTCCTTATTGACAATTTTCATAGATAGTTACTTTCATTCTTATTAATGATTTAAAAAAAAAAAATCTAGGAAAGAGTAATTGGCATCCACCGGATGCATAGACCACTGGTTAATTTCAAGTCCTAGAAAGTTTTTTAAAATGAAATTTAGAAAAGTTTTTTAAAAAGGGAGGTGTTTTAGATGTTACAAAATGTTGTTCAGCTGAAATCAGTTGGAGGGGAACAAGTTTTGTGTATCACCATAATCTTTAAAGCCAAACCCAAGCCCCTTTATTACATCAGTCATGTATCTCCAGTATACTCAACAGCTAACCACCTCCCTTTCTTAATCTTCTTTAAAAAATACTGAATGAAAGAAATAATTTGGAATATTTTTGCTTGTGAAACACTTAAATTGATAATATCTGACAACAACGTGAAGAATCACTGACAACATGCCCTAGGACATAATGTGATCAGTGATGGGGAAATAGATAAGACATGTATGCTGTGAAGGCTGCACAATAGTAATAAA
The DNA here is from genome assembly GCF_000691975.1 of Corvus brachyrhynchos. Lineage (NCBI taxonomy): Eukaryota > Metazoa > Chordata > Aves > Passeriformes > Corvidae > Corvus > Corvus brachyrhynchos. The sequence goes on from NW_008240226.1 coordinate 2,285,238, forward strand.
TCTAAAGGAAGGTAATAACGTCCACTGCTATAGCTGCACATCAGTAAATTGTAATTGGTTTAGTTTTTATGATTTGTCTGTCAGAAAACGCTCCAGGAAAGTCTGAATGATCTCTAATTTGTGAGTGGACTCTTATTAAGCAGAGAGTTTATAGGCATGCAACAGATGACTACAGCAGTGGAGAAGCTGCATCTTACAGCCTCTAATGTCAAAGGAGTTATTAGCAATGATAGTCCGAGCATATGTCTGGGTGTTTCGGAAGTTGTGGTGCATGTGGAACATCTATGGAGGCAGCTCCCTCTGCCACAGCTTCCTCTCAGGCAGTGAAAGCCAAATACTTATTTCCTGCTGCTAAAATGAGAACAGGTCATAATGATGTGGCATTCACTGTTTCAATAATAATGCCAAATATTCCCAGACTGAAATATAAAACAAACCATCCTAATGTTGCTTTACTTAGTGTAAAAGATGTTCCCTGGTGCGTTGTGTTTAGGAGTGCTAAGATCTTGCTAACACTGCTTGTGGCAAAACTTGCACTTAATCTAGTAAGTGGAATAAAACTGATGAAATATATCTGGTGGTAAAACTTAGTGTTAGCATCCCATCACTTAAATGACAGAGGTCTTACATAAATATGATGATGCATAAAGAAAAAAACCCAAAACAAAACCAAGCCAAAAATTATGTACCTTCAATTTCTAGATTATTGCAATAATAACTGAGAGATAGAAGCAACTCCTTTTCCTCTAGGAGAAGAATTGTTCAAAGAGTATATTAATACTTTTAGGAATGGATTACCATATTGGAATCCTAAAGAGAATGAAGGCATTTCCCTGACATCCTTAAGGCAGGTGCCTAAGCTCTGGAGAAGGGAGATTTCCCAAGCACCTGTATGTTTAGTATTTCCCAGTAGCTAGTTCTAGGTGACTATGCACATATTTTCAATTTTTTTTTTCAGGCACTGTAATAGATTCTTAACCCTAGAGATCAGGGTGTTTTTCAGTTTCAAGTTTCTCTGATGTGCTACCACCCTAGAAACTTCCTGAATCTCTCACTGGAACCAGTCTGTATGCAGAGAAAATATCTCTCCCTATCACCTGCACAATGCATGAATATTTTCCCTGTCTCTCTCTTACAAGCTTGCACACAAATTAAATTTAATTATGGGACTGTATCAGGCATTGAATCAAAATGCTAGCTAATAAACCACAGACAACAGCAGTAATCCTCCCTGCCTGACAATCCCTGGTCCCTTGTGGACAATTGGGCCATTTATTACTCCACTAGTCTAAACAATTGTGCTGTAATAGCTGGAGTGAAACACTGCCTCATAACTGAAGGTGCTCGCTTTCTCTAGTGTCTGCAAGGCATTCAGCTCAAGGTGATGTAAAACTTCCTATCTGGACTACAGAAAGGTGAAAAATGTCAGGGAACTTGCTCCATGAGGTGCTGAGCAGAAGTTAGACTTTACAGTATCATGCAGTACAAACCAGTCATTAACAGTGAAAGCAATTAGTGCCCAAGAAACGAGGCCAAATTGCTTGATATTATTTTTTAATACACACCTGGTATAGTTGTTTTGGGTTTTTTTTGGTGTACAATTTCACCCTGTTCCTCCTCACCTCTTCCACCAGTATATTTACCTCTTGAAATTCTGGGGGATATATCCAGAGGTGATAAGGAGAGATTATTTGAATATTACTGGTGCTGAGATATGGTTGAACTGGAGAAACAGAGGCTTAGTGCACCAGGATCTGATATATACTAGGATGACAGGAAAAAAGAGAATAGCTGCTGATTTAATTAGAGCCATTGTGTGCTGCTACTGATGTACAGAGGAAGCAGAATAAAGCCTAGTTACAATGCTAGGATCTTAATTTCTGTGGTGCTACTTGTTGTATTTCCAAATTTTCCTCTGGATAAATACTAAAGAACTGGTGAAGATAAAGTAGGTCAGAGATATTAAATGACATCATTTGGAAGAAACTGGTTTTAGGATTCACCTGAGCACTGAGGAGCTGAATGTATCACAGAGATGGAGAAAAAAAAAATAGCTTAGGGAAGCAGGATCTAGTAAAAACTGGTTTGAGAATGAGCTAGAAAAACCTTTTCACCTTTGTTTTTCCACTTTGTTCCATGCCTGTCCTGCCAAGCCAGGGATCTTCATAGTCTGTCCGTTTTGCGCTCTCTTTACCAGTGCAAACTTTGCTGCTGAGTCCATGAAATTAGGTTCAAAGCTTTGTGCAAGGATGCTGCTCTGAATCTGAGGGGAATGCAAACAAAAAATGAGGTAAGAAGAACATTGCAAAAGCAGACTTGCACATAAATGCAATAGCGCTTTCTAGATGCTTTCTCAGTTAGTACTGCCCTGACACTCCAATAGCCTCAGGAAAACAGAGCCATCTACTTCCCCAAATCTGCCCCTAAGAACAAATGCTGCATTCTCTCCTTTACCTCCCCTACTCTCCTTTTTGTGGACTAGGCAAGTCAGGATCCAGGGTGCTTTGGTCTACACCTACCCAGAAAAACATCAAATTAGTTAGGTTTTAACTTGCTGCTACTGCCTCTCATTTTATTTTAGGCATGCTTCCCGAACAGTAACATAAAGTACTCCTTGGAGAGTAGGTTCAACAAGTAACTAATGGTCAGGTTCTTTAGGAATTGTGCTTGTGAACACTTCATAGAAGAAATCTTCAGGTTTTTTACCATAACCTTTCACCTGAGCAAATGCATCCTGTGAGTTAAATTTGTGACTTAATTTGAAGTTGCATTGTGTTCTATCATTATCAGTCCATTCCCCCACTTTTTCATTTTCCATGTTTCTGATAGATTTATGGGAAAAAAAGGTTTATTCTCCATTAATGCAAAAAATACAAACATAATAACTGCTCTCTTCTCCTATAAGATGTCTGGTTTATTTAATGGATTTTGTCATTAATATAATGCCATAACTTATTTAAATTCCCCATCATGTATTTCCAGCACATAGTTAATGTCAGCCTGGGAAACATTCCCTTAATAATTTCTGTGATCAAAAAGTTGATCAATTTATCACAAGACTCAAGTTCTAAAGAAATTAAAATTTCTCTCTTTTTTACTTTTTGGTACTGAAATCACAGAAATATACTTTTTTTTTTTTAAAAAAGAGGAAAAAAAAGGGCAGAAAGCCAGACAGGGCTCTGTGAGTAAGAATAGGGCTCTATGATGAACAAGGCCACTTAGAGTAGGCTTTTTCAAGAGGCTTGTGAAAAAGTGTTCCAATAGGAGCCTTGAATTGACCTTATTTTCCTGATGGTTACTATGCTTTCCAGATTAAAAGCTGTTTTCTTTTATTGAAATCGAAAAGTGCCAAACATTGAACTTGCTTTGTAAGACATACATCAAGAGAGAAAATATTTCAGTGCAATGACATGACCTGACATTTTAAAGCAGATAACAAATGACACCTTGTCAATGCCACCAATTTATTATTCCCTCTCTTGTACCTCTGTGTCGCAGTGGGATACCACATTTGTTTTAATCATGGGCATGCCTTAAACAAATTTTTACCAGAAAGCATTTAAAACTCCCCTAGTTTTCTCCCTTTTCCTGACCTCACAGCCATGCCACTGTAATGTATAAAGACAAAGGCTGTGTTAAATTTTTCATTATTTTATCCAATTTCTGATCCAATTACATGAGGCTCTTCTATCACTAACGTGAATGTATATGCTATAATGTCAGCTGCTGCACATTAATCAGGCTTTTTTTATTCAGTGGACACTGGTGCTAAATCATCTCACTGAAAAAATTGGACAGAAAGAGATGCAAATGAATAAGGAGGAAACTCCTTTTTGAGCAATTAGAGCAGGAGTGGGTGGCCTTCCACTCAAACCCCCAAAGATCTGGAAATGCAGTAGGTTGTTTTACATCTTTTGTTTTCACATAATTAAAAAAGAATAGATGCTTCTTCCCATGGCTTCACTTTTCACTACTTCTAACAAGCCTGCATGAACAATTTGAACTGTGGTTGGCTGCTAGTCTTGTTTAATTCTTTCAGTTGAATGCGTCACTCTGCTGAAAATGCCTGGTGTTATTAAGGTGGATTTCTGGTCATGTTACAGAAAGAAGACTTCTGTTGTGATGAGAGTCTCTCTCACTGGAGTTTGGAATGTTATTTTGGTTACTGTGTAGTTTTATGGGCGAAGGAAAGGTAGGTTTTCAGATGGGAAATACACAATAGTTTCTAAATTTGATACTTCATTTATCTCCTTGAACTGTGAGAATAAGATCTCCCATGTGATTTCTCACTTGTAAGGGCCCTGGTCTCAAACCCAGCTCAAGAACTTATGATCAGCACTGATAGGCATAAGCTCTGCAGAAACTGGAGCATTGGGATTTTCCTAGGTCTTCTGAGTCAGATCTAGGGGTGCCTTACATGGAGGAAAACAAAGGTTCAAGGCACAAAGTCAAATTGGGTTATGAAGACCCTTGAACTTGCAGCAAAGCCTGGTATCAGAGGACATGTGCATGTTTTCTTAGGTTTTGCTACGGTTGCACAGGAATTTGAAAGGTCAGGATTAGTTTGAACAACTCCATGGCTTCAGGAATATAAATGTTTGCTGAATTTTACATTACTTGGAGTGGGTGGTTGTTTACAGAGATGTTATCTTGTCTTTCCCCTTTGATGGTCCATGGATTGAAATTAATGTTAGATTTATGGTGGTTAAGAAGTCTTATGTGTCCGGCACCGTCTCAAGAAATCTTTTAACACAAAGTTATACTAAGTATCAGGGCTACTAATCTTTCCTGTAGTTTTGATTTTTGCAGCTTTTTCTTTTTTTCTTGGTGGTGGTGGTTTTTTTTTTTTGGTCATTGTTTGTTTGGGTTTTGTTTGGTTTGGGTTTTGTTTGATTGTTTTGTTGGGGTTTTTTTTGTTGGCTTTTATTCCCTGATATTAATTTAGCATTAAGTCTGACACAGGAAGTAATATGGTTTGCATTGCAAAATGTATGTATCTCAAAATTGTTGGATACATATTTGAAGCCTTTTTCATATTAAGGGAAAAAATTATGTGGACACTTAATACAGCAGAAAATAAGTGTGGGGACTGAGCCCAGTTTTCAGCCTTGGCAGAGCCTGTGTTTATATTTCTTACATTTTGAAATACTCAAGGAAGTCTCTGATCAGAGACATTAAAGCCAATAGACATTTGACTTCACTGAAATCAGTACTAGATTTTTAAGAAATAAAACCATATGGAATTCACATTTAAGTTGTGGAGTTTTACTCATTTATGGATGAGACACTTTCTGTGGTTAAGACTATCATGGCATTTAAAATGCAGTTTATAATTTCTGTTATTTCTTCTGCATAATTCAGACACCTGAACTGTCACAGTAAATGCAGACATTTTAAATTTGTGGTGTATTTGATTTCAATCAGCTGTGTCACACCACAGCTCTATTACATTGCAGCACAAATAGGTATATATGTAATATGGCAGCTTACAGTTAAACTAAAAATTATAACCACACATTTAAAATAAAATGAAATATAAAATCAAGCAATGGGAACGAAAGGTAGAGTTATGATTTCTTTTTTTTTTTTTTTTTTCTGAAAGTGAAACCCAGGGTTATTAACTCCAGGGTGGCTTTTCCTCAGGGACAGCATTTCCCATTTTCACCAGAATTTTGAAGACCTCCATACAGGTCTTTCATTGTTACCTTGTCTCGAAGAGGACAAGCAGTGATATCATACCACGACAGAGGTAACTGCAAACCTCCTGCAAATTTGTTGCAACACCAAAGCTATAAGGTATAAAAGTTTCTTACAGTATGTAAGAGGCTGCCAGGACACAACTCTATATTTTTAAGTAGCAGAATTCTCCTGCTGTTCTGCACTTATGCCAGGGCCCTCAGTGGGGTTTTGCTGACTACCCCCAGGCTGGCTGCAACAGCTCTGGGGCAGTTTGGGTCAAGTGTGAGAGACAGCTCAAAGGAGGGGTTTGCAATGACTTTCTCAAAGAAATGACCATTTGCTGTGATTGTTGCTGCTGTTGTTGTCCAGTGTATAGCAGCCATATATGTTTTGTGGTTTAATATTGTCTGGATAATAAGAAAACAAGAGCATATATTTCTTAATACTATCCCTTTAACCCTTCAGACATGGTTTCTATGGCATTCTGTGGCTTAAGCATCATTTCAAGAAGGCTTTTTTTTTCTGGATTCTTCTGAAATGGATGATATTTTTGAATAAGCAAAAAAGTGTGTTTCTCAACGCTGTCTCTGTAAAATAGGACAAATGTAGCTTGATCACTTTTAAGCTGGCATGATGGTGTGACAGCAACCAGGAGAGAGGTTTCAAGTATGGAGTACAGCATCAGATTGGTGTAACCTTTTAGAAGTGACATGGGGTGACTGGCTGGTTTAGATTGGTTTAAGAGAATTAGTATTTAAAAGCTGAGTAATCTGTGTTACTCATTCCTTCACCTGTGTCAGTTTGGAAGAAATGCTAGTGGATGATGGCAGTGGGGTGAATTTAGTGGGAGGTATGGTGAGTGAAACGGTTAAAAGACTCTACAGCAATATTGCAAAAATAACACAAAGATATATATAAAAAAAAGAATGAGTTGTCTTATAAAGAAATAACATTCTCTAGCTCTGTCATCCTTAGTGTACTGGGGACTAATATCTGTGATACAGATGTAATATGGTATATGAGTTTCCACATTTAGCTAAGCCTTCTACAGAAGTAAATGTCCCTAGTGCAGCTTAGCCTGACCTGCTAAGGATAAGAATGAGTGACTGAAATAAATAACTCTTGCTTCTTTCCAAGTAACAACTTTCTGGCAGTCTTGGTAAGAATGCAATCACAAATGTGTGCAGTTTAGGGCTTCTTATCACAGAACTGAAATTAAAAGATTAGATGAGATTTGGGAGAGGACAGCTAAAATGTAGATAAACTAACATACAATTATGTCTGGTATTAGAGACAAATGTGGTTACAGCCCACTGTGGTGGGGGTGAAAGAAGAGCACTGGGAAATACAGCGGAAACTTGCACAGTATGTGCAGTATTTTGTAGTAATTAAACTTTTATATACTTTGTCAGAGAGAGATTTTCTGTCTTCAGTAGGCTTCAACTTGAGCATTATTTAATCAAAAGTAGGCAGGAAGAATACACCTGTAACATGAGTACCTTTACTAAAGAGAAGAAGGACGACTTGTTTAATAATGGCGGCAGAATTAGGAGTAGAAGCTTCAAAAACAATAAAAGGACTAATAATTTTTGTTTCTTTTAATAATTGGTAAAACAGAATGGCAATCCAAAATAGAAATGGTTACAAACATAAGAACTTTTCCTGAAGGCTGCTCCCTTCAGGCAGGATAGTTGTGTTCTGATTAGCACTGGTGTCAATCCAGGCTCATTTTGCTGAAGACTGGAATTATCCTGACTGGTAAGGGAAAGCAAAATCTGTCCTGAGGAGATTTATTCTGCAGAATAGCCAGGATATCAGCTGCATAGTGAGAACTCAGCAGTTTTGTTATGGGAAACTTCTAAAACAGCCAAGGTAAAATCCCATTGACTTAGCACTAAGGGGAAATCATGGTGGGATGCAGAAGTCTGAACTCAATTCAGGGCCCTGGTTTTGATGGCCTCTCTAACCTCACCTTTTTTGTGAACTGTGCCTATGTTCTGTTTAACAAACCCACTTTGTGCTTTTTTTTTTTGTCTTCACATTTAATCCTTATCAGGTTCCAACAACACTGCATCACTTGTGGCTTTATCAATTTTCCCAAAGTGTTGTCACTGGAAATCTTTGTAGACCTACAGCTTCCAAGTTCTCTGCATTCATGTTTTGTTATCCTATTAAAAAAAAAAATCTAGTTTCTGTCATAGCAACATAGCAATTTTATAAAAGCAATCAAAAGTTCCAGGACATAGGCTGAAATCAACGATTACAACAGGAAAAAGTCAATAGTGTTTATATGATTAATAGCACCATGTGAAATATGGTAACCTAGACAGGGAAATGAGGAGGCCAGATAATTTGAGAATTAGAAGCAGCACATCAAAACCTTGAAGTCCAGAGAGGGTACATTCGGGGACCTGTTATCTCCTGTCAGGCCTATAAATATTGGAATTTTTTTGGTCAACTTTGGTGGCATTTATACTGACATAAAATTTTGTAAGGGAAAAATTCAGTGTCTGGTTTCTAGAGATTAAAGGGAAAATACTATAGTAGTCTCCTGTGCTATTTCTGAATGCAGGTCTACCACGTACAGTGCTCCAAATACCTGTGCTCCAAATGAGCAACTGAGCTCACACACATACAACTTGGGAGGGTGGGAGGTCACCCTTTCTGCAAAGCCTCTTACTGAAGGGATCTCGTTAATCCTTATAGCCTGGTTCAAACTAATTAGGATGGATATGGACACTATAAAGAGAAAAATAGACTGCCCGTCCTTGAGGGATCCCCGGGGATGTGGGAGTGGAGACAGAGCTGTGCAATCCCTGACTGTGAGGAAGGATCTGCAACAGTCTGCACAGAGCACTGCTTCCAGCACCTTCTGGCATACCTGGTGAAAAGCCATGGCTCTCAGCTTTTAAAGGTGACCTGAAAGAGCAAAGCAAAAATTAAACCTAATTAAGCGCCAGTTTCTGCGCTGAGCTCTTCCTCTGAAAAGGCAACGTGGGACAGTGAGAACAGAAGGGGACATGATAACAAAAGTATTTGAAATTCTTTTTATGCCCAAAGACCCTTCTCTGGGTTTTGTTTGCTTCCCTGACATCACTCAACAACATAAAGACTGCTTGGGGTTTCGTTTTTAATTGCAGTGAGTATGAATGTAATTTTGATTTTTAGGGTTTTTTTTTTTTTTTACTAAATATACTTCTTTTTTTCATATAGAATGAGAAAAAGAGGCTCAGCAGTCTATCTAGCCAGTTTTTGCACCAAATTCTTCTGAGCAGAGCAGGGTTTGACCCAAGATTTTCCAAATGAAAGGACAATTTCACAAACCTTGCATAATTCTCTGAGGGAAGAGATGTTTTCCACACTTCTTGAGTTCTCATTAGCCAGTTCTTGATGATGCAATCTTGTAAAGAAAACTACAAAATCCCTACTAGCTCAAAGCCACACCCCAATATAAGAAAAAAAAAATAGGGAAGAGAATATCTGCACTCTGTAGATCACTCTTAAGCATGGTTCTGCAGAGCAGAGCAAAATATACACGTTTTACAGGGCCATTTCTATGCAGACTTTGAATATCTCCAAAAGTGGAATTTCCACAGCCTCCCTGGGTAACCTGTCAGGTCATCCTGAAAGCAAGAGTTTCCTGCTGCTCAGAGTGGACCTCTGAAATGGGGTAGATGCTCCATCCTTGGAAAGATTCAAACATCCTGTGCTTCAGTTTGTGCCCATTGCCCCTTGTCCTGTCAATTCAGAAGGGTGTGATAGTTTACAGTGAGTCAAGCAGAAGAAAACTAGTTTATCTATTTTGTTTTAGTGACAAAGAGAAGTCTGTAGCACAAAGTCATTCCTGGTCATTCAAATCTTTTTGTTCAATTCCAAGAAAAACAGATGTGAGTCCAGCAGTCAATGCCCAAACCTCCTCAGCATTCTCAGCCACTTGTGGATGCAGAGTTTGGCACTGGACATGTCTCAAGCTCCAAAGATGTGAAATATTACCTTCAGTCTACTCAAAACGCATTTTTCTCCCTGAATTAAGCCTTCAAGTCCACAAATCTCAACAGAAATTACCACGGAAATCATTAATATTGGGCAGTGAGTAGGACCTATTGTTTTTAATTCCCTTTTAGCCATTGCTGAGCTGCTGCTCTTTAAATTGCTGCTCTGGCCATTTAACCTGCAGGCTCAGCATTGCCATTATTGGGTGTAATTCTTCCCTTTTTAAAATGTCTTTTTTATTGTTTTCTTAAATTTTTATTTTTGCTTCTTCTCACTCAAGTGGTAAAAGACAAACAGCTGTGTCACACCGATGCAGCACCGACAGCCCTTATGATGGCACAGCCACGTTAGAGAGGGCAGCTACCAGCTTCTGGCACTAGCTCTGGTCATGTCATGGCTGTGCCACAGGGAACTGGGAACATAACTGGCCCAGGGCAGATGTCACCTGGCTGTCAGGGAGATGTGGGATGGACATCCTTGACCCGATGCTAGGAGAGTCCTGCACAGGGAGGCAGGGGCTGCTCAGGGTGTAAGGTGTCTGCTGGTTCTTGTTTCCCTGGTTTTGACAGCCTCAGCTCTGGATGGGGACGTGACACCCTCCTCCACTACTCAGCCAGAGTACACTGCAGGTTTCTACAAGGACAGTGACCTAACGATAAGAAAAAACACAGAGTCCCAGTCTGCACCATGCCACAGTCCTACAGGCAGCTGGAATGTCCCCACATGAGCAAAGAAAGCTCCACACCACCCACCTATGCCGCAGCCTGTCGATGTTTCATGAAACAAACAAACAAGCAAAAAATCTCAACTAGAAAAGAAGAGTGCATCACTCAAATGAAATCGATATTTCAAGTTTTTCTTTGTGCGAAGAGTGGCCAAGCTCTCCAAGGCTGTTCAGTAGTATATTAAATATTCTAGATGGTTCAGCACTTTTCTGAAGATCAGGGCCTTTTCCTGTGTTGCTGATGAGAAACATAAATTCACTGGTCACCTTTGGAAATCTTGGTTGAAGCCTGAAGAACTTTTAAAAATTGTTATAATTTAAATTTTATTTTCTCCCTTTATAGATTTGTCCTTCCTTGTGTTAGCATTTCCCTTAAGAAGGACTTCAAAGGACATGAACAAAGATGCATGGGGGATCATGCAGGTCACCATGGCAGGTTACAGGTATAAATTTCCTCTGAACCACCTTCACCTGCATTGTACTTTGAGCATCTCCACTGCTCTAATCTGAGTATTTCGGTGAATATGAGAAATTGCTATCCTGACCTCCAGCTGATATAATTTTCACAACTGTTTTAAACTCTCTGCCATTATATCAGTCTATGTTGTCTGGGCCATAAGGACTGGTGAGTGAGTTATCCAGTAACAATCTCAAAAGTTGTCTTTCAGTCAGCAGTCTGTAGTATCTAATTATCACACGAGCACGGATCATTTGATCAACGGCATCATGTAGAAGTCAATGAAACCAGTGTACCACAGAGCAAAAGAACTGAAGGAGGCTAGTTTTGCAAAAATAATGCTTTTCATGTGCAAAGCAGCACATGTCATCTAACAAAAGCTCAGACAGAGACAAGGAGTGGAAGAAATCAGATTTATACATTTTATATCTAGATGAGAATGTAGAAAATGCAAGCTCTTATGCGATTTTTCTTCAAAATCTTAAAAGTAATTATTCTGTGTTTTGCATAAGCAAATTCTTGAATATTATGCAAAATGCCACTGCTCGTCTTAGCTAAAGTGTTGATGAAAAGCAAAAGCAACAATGTGATTTGAAATCTGAAGTACAAACAGATGTTACTTTTGAATGAACTTCCATTGCTTAACCACTGGCTCTAGTTATTGCCATCTAAAGAGAGAGATGAAGCAACTTTGCATGCTGTGGATGTGGCTGTAAATTTTCAGCATGCAAATGAAATTGTAGCTAATCCTTAAAAGGCAGCGCCTCTAAACACAATGGGTGGGCTCGATTTTAAAGGCAATTTGGCTGCATAGGACATTATACCGACTCCCCATGTTAAAAACAAAAACCATAAGGTGGGATATATGCTTTAACACTGTTGTACTGTGCTTACCTGATATAACTGCCCCAGAAAAAACATTTCTTGCCCCATATCTGCTTCCTTCTTAGCACATCTTGTACATGCACTGGGCAGGGTGGTTGGGTAGTGGCACAAGCCTGGGACTGGGACAAGCCTGTGGTGGGCTGACCTTGGGTTGAGCTAAGGACAGAGAGAGAGATCACTTACCAGTTACCAGCATGGGCAAAATAAACTCAGCTTGGGGAAAATTAAATGAATTTATTGTCAATCAAATCAGAGTAGAATAATGAGAAGTAAACCCAAATCTTAAAAACATCTTCTGTCTTTCCTCCCTCCATCCCAGGCCTACCTTTAGTCCCAGTTCTCTACCTCTTCTCCCCTAGTGGTGCAAGGAGATGGGGAATGGGGGTTATGGTCAGCTCATCACATTGTTTCTGCTCCCTCCTAAGGGAGAGGAGTCCTTCCCCTGCTCCAGTATGGGGTCCCTCTCACAGGAGACAGTTCTCCATGGACTTCTCTAATGTGAGTCCTTTCCATGAGCTACAGTTCATGAACTGCTCCAGTGTGGGTCCCTTTCCATGGGGTGCAATTTTTCAGGCACAGGCTGCCCCAGTGTGTGTCCCCCTTGGGGTCACAAGTCCTGCTAGCAAACCTGCTACAGCGTGGGCTCCTCTCTCCATGGGTCCCCCTGGGTCCTATCTGCTCCAGTGTGGGCTTCCCACATGGTCACTGCCTCCTCCAGGCAGCCACCTGCTCTGGTGTGGAGTCCTCCAGGCTGCAGGAGAATCTCAGTTCCAGCACCTGGAGCACCTCTTCCCTCTCCTTCTGCACCGACCTTGATGTCTCTATGGTTCCTATCACATATTCTCACTCCTCTCTTCTCTGGCTGCAACATGCAATAACTTCTTTTTTTTTTCTTCCTAAATACATTATCCCAGAGGCACCACCACCATTGCTGATAGACTTGGCCTTGGCCTGTGGCAGGTCCATCTTGGAATCCACTGGCATTGGCTCTGCCGGACTCTCAGGACCTTCTGGCATCTTCTCACAGTGCTTGCCCCCGTAGCCCCCTCACCACCAGAAGTTTCAGGTTGCCACACAAACCAAGTAAAAAGCCCTAATTCAGAGAAGTGCATGGTGAGAAGATGGAGTGGCTTAAGTGCTGAAATGCCAAAGTCTTTGCTTAGAATAATTGTTTTCTGAAGGCTATTGCAGGCATAGCTAAAACTTTAAATTATGCCGAGATGTGGGAGCTCTTAAAGATGACTTTAAGCTGACTTCTTCCTTATTTTACTGCCCTTCTGCTGTGTCAGCAGATCTTGGATGCAATCAAGAATCTGACCTAAAGTACTTATTTGTAATTAGGTGTCAAAATAAAGTGATAATAGCAGTCTAATTCTGATGGCTCTGTCTACCTGAAATGCAAATCTCTCTCCATTTGAGTAATTAAGCTATGAAATTTAGAGTGCTCAAAAGCTTTTGATGTTTTGAAGTAATTAGCAATATGGAAAAAGATATTGCTCTCTGCAAGTACCAACAGCTGATTTATAATAAAATCAATGTGTTTGGTTTTCTGTTATTAACTAAGTTGTATTATTCATTATTTACCAGTATTTTGCCAGCTGCCAGCATTAGTAAAAATGTTTGTACAGCCCAAATGCACTGCAAAGATGCAAAGAGCACAAACTCTTCAAGTTATTAATTAGCATTTACATGAGTAGGACACGTAGGCATTGATCCTCATGATGCAACAGAGCCCTATCCCGCTAGAAGCTGTACAAACCAAACCAAAATTGTAGCAATTTTGATAGCAGGCAACACTGAAAAATGAACAAAGCAATATTCAGTAGAGAATTTTAAACATCAAATCTTCTACTTGTATTTTTATGGGATCGTGTTAAAATGCTGCCTGTTCAGAATCCATATGAAGACATGCATGCACTCAGTGACTGCCAGGTAGTTTGCAAGCTGTTGTATATTGGATTCCTGGGCCAGGGCACCAAGCACTTGGAGGAAACAGGTTTTCTTCAACATTGTAGACAGAGTCTGCTGAATACTGGGCACAGAGAAAGGGTGCAGATGTGATGGGTCTGGAGAGAGACTGTGTCGTGGTTTATAGTGAACAAGATACAGGAGAGGATTTAACCCAGCTGCAGGATTGTGTTCCTTGTTGGCAGTTTTACATTTAAGTGTGTTGCACTAGGAGACATTCATTTGTCCAGCCCAAGTGCTCTCTCTGTTGAGTCTGTCAGGTGCCACTGGCAAGGTGAAGATCTGTGAGCAGCCACATGCATTGAGAAATACTTAGTGCTCTTTCCTTTTATGGCTTAAATAAAATGCAAACTCCAACCCTACAGGTCCTGTGTATACTTCAGGATTAATCTTTGAAAGATGTTTCTTCATACCTGGACTGGTGTGCTTAAGGCTCATAGTTCTCATGTGGGAGTATAGGAACTGCTGTTTTAACTTCAGACTTGTCACACTTTCATCTAGAGATTTTCTAAAGCTCATTTAGAAAGATAACTGGCCTGGGAGCACGCATTTCTTACTTGCATCTTCCTTCATTTAAAGTATTTGGTGCTTGTGGAAGTAGGAATATTCCATTTGTTGTGTCTTTTTATTATTCTGATTATTTTATAAACAGCCTTTAATAATCACAGACCACTATCAGTCTGCAAGCTAAGGGAGCAATACCAAGTTCAGTTCAACTCCTGCAAAGGCAGTGTGTTGTCCATCATTGTTTCACCCGTTCTTAAAATACTGCAAATATGGACCTTCCACATCTTTCTGGGGGACCTGTCGGGTATTTAGTTACAATTTCATGGCATTAACTTAGGCTAATAGGCTTAAAGGTTAAAGATTTTTACCTGAAGACTAAACTAACCACAGGAACTGGAACAGGCTCCCCAGGGATGTGGTCATAGTCCCAAGCCTGAGAGAGTTCAAGAAGTGTGTGGACAATGCTCTCAGGCACATGGTATGATTTTTTTGGTGTCCTGTACAGGACCAGGGGCTGGACTTTGGTGATCCTTGTGAGTCCTTGCCAACCCAGGATATCCTCTGATTCTACGAAAATATTCAGCAGGGTTACTGAAGAGTAAAAAGCATAATTATTTTACCAGCATTGAAATTATAAACCCATTTGAAAATAGGTCTAGAAGTATTCTGAGCTTTTTACATGGTGTTTTGTAAACTAATTAATTTGAATGTTGATATTGCTATCTACCACTAGAGAGAAGCATGTTTAGACAGGGATTTGGGTCAGCGAAACACAGCTCTGATCAATCACAACAAAGCTTAAACTTGTTTGTGAAAAATAAAAAATGAAGCTGTTTGTAATCCTGTTCATAAATGCTGGGAATGGATCAGATTTGAGTCACTTTTACAGCAATTTATATACCTTATTTATTCTGTACTTTTTTGCATTAATTTCAAAACAAAATCAGAAAATACCAGTTTTGCAGAGTTTCACTGGTGCAAACAGTATTTTAATTGGAAGTCTAGTGCAGAGATTCTGGGAATAGCATCTGCCATTTTAGTGTGGCTGGCAGGGATGAGGGAGCATTGTTTACACCACAGAGTTCACATATAGTCCTTACTGTGAGCATGAAAGATGGATGATGAGGATGTCAGTAGGCGTAAATCCAGCAGGTGTACAAATCCTTCAACATCTGTGAATCTAACAGATCAAATTATTCTCTTACTATGAGAATATTTAAATCCTGAAATTTCTGAAGAATACCCTGATACATTTTTGACATCATACACCCTGTTCATGCAGCACCACTGGGAGACACACATGGTGCCCACAGGGTTACAGCAATAGTTACCTTTGGTGATTGCAGCAACATGGGTGGGAACAGAATAACAGGCTTGGAGATACTTCCCAGGATGACAGATAATGAGAAAAGTTTAGATGGAGGCTTTCAGATGCCAACTAAATCACAATTTCTTAACTCCCTCCCCATCTCCTCAGTACCTGAGCATCAAGATCTTCACAGGTTTTACAGGTGGGTTTGTTTTGTTGTAATTTTTTTTTAATTAAAATTTTACATTCATATATAGGCAAAGTATTTCATACCAGGAACAGTGTTTCTGATTATACCTGCAGGTGCAACATTAGTGCATAAAGATTGATATTTGCATACCCAGCTTCAGAGCTACAGATGCAAATCAAGCTCAGTTTATTTGCACACGTTCAATTATCTTATTTCATTATTCTCCTTTAGTTCATGGACCAGGTGCTGCAAACACTGTGACATCTACAGTACTTACTCCTCTGGTAGTTTCTTCCAAGCTGAGTGTCTGGCTTGCTGGTATATGAGCTTGGAGCACACCGAGAGTCTAAAAAATCAAACCAGTTTGAGAACCACTGATGAGATACCAGAGGTAAATAATGTCCTTTCATATTATATTTTACTGCTATTCAGGTGAGATTTAGTTACTTTACTTTTGCAACAAACTGAGTTTTTCTTTTGTATCCAAAACCAGCGCCACTATCTGTGTTGTAGGTAAAGCTCTTGCGTGTAGTCTGAGTTTATTTTCAGAGTTGTAAATCTATTGTTTAGATGGGCAATGTGCTAAAAGATACAAGGTGGCCTGCGAATCCTCAAAGTAAGGAGGAGGCACTTGAGAGGTTTTAAACTCCTGGATGATAAAGAAGAGGTATAAATAGTGGCTTGTAGCAGTATTAAAAAGCCTCACCTACATAGAAACTGGAGCAATATTTACTGCAAGTAATAAATTTTTGTAATTGTTATGTGGTGCTTTTCAAATGATATTTCATGTCTAGTTTTATTTTGAGTTATTTTTTACAACTTCAGTTCCTCATGAAAACAAGTTGTATAGCTTATGGTATTACTCCAGCAAAATGATTTCCATAAATAAAGCAAGAGGCAATAGAAAGGAACATATATAAAGATTAATGCATCAGACTTTTAAGCCTACACTGACTAACAATAATTTCTGAGACTTAAGTTATTGGGAAGGAAATCTCTCATATGGAAACAGGCAACAAATCCAAAACTACCTGAGCAGTATAGGCAATTTACTTTCCTTCCACTTAAAGAATTGTATTTTTACAGCCATTTTCCCTGAGCTTATTGACTTTGTATGCAATTTTCTTCAGAGACAGAAAGCACCTAGATTTGGCACACAAAGGGATGCAGACAGCAATTAATGCTTGTGCTGTTTGTCAGCTGGTGAGTGCTGCTGTGGGGTTCCCTGCACAGGACAGGGAGTGTTGCCCTCCTGAGAAACTGCATGGTGAGGTGACCACACAGCTGTGGAGTAGGGGCACTGGGAAGGCAAGGGCAGATCAGAGAGTCACGTCAAAATAAGAGGGGCATCTACAGAGACAGGCAGTTAATATTTCCTTCTTTAAAAACAGAACAATCACAAGCAGATGCAACCAGAGAGGGACACCTTACTTTGTATTGTTTCCAAATTAATTTCCACTGAGTTGTGTGGAAAAATTTGAAGTAAATGTCAGAGAATGTAAAGCCAATTTTCTAATTAAAGGAAGTTAACAACCTTACCTTTAAGTCCTAGATGCTGAGATAAAAAAAAGCCTACCAAAAAACCTAACATAGCCTGGATCCCAATTAACATCTGTAGCTTATAGGAACTAAAACCTATCAGTTTCTTTTAGAAATTGCCATTTCATTTCCTAATATGGTAAAAATAACAAAGTTCATTAGGAATCAGGTTAAACCCACTTTAGAGTGAAATACATGAAGAATAGGGGCCTAAATTATCATCCTTGAATGGAGTAATATCAGAGAACAAAACTAGAAAATTCATTAAGATATTTCTTTAAAAAAACAAGAACGTTAATTCGGATCTGGGACAAAAATGGACCTCAAATTTTATTTCATTTGGGCTTATAACTCTTTGTCACAAAAGACCATAACAACCTGTGAAAGAAGACTTGGTGTGTTTGGAAGGTACTGCCAGTTAATGAACTGATGCAGTTGTATCATCTAAGGTACACGTTATCAGTGGAGTGAATCTAGAAAATGCTTTGCTGTAAACTCATTACCTATGATACAATCCATAAATCACTGAGATTTTCTTACTGTACCTAGAATGACAGAGAAATCAATGCTGCAGCTCTGCAGACTGGAAAATGCTAATTATTTAATGACATCCAGTGCCAGCGCATGAGCCACTAATGATCATTCTTTTTTGTTTTCCATCTGAAAAACATGTTTGGTATAGTTGGCAATCATCAAAACAAGCAAAAATCAAAACTGACATCTCAAACTTCTAATTATGAACAAGCCACACACATTTTAAAACAGTAGTCTGGAAATACCAGAAGCCAGGTGCAACCTTTCACCCTTCAGATCTACCTACTTTAAATCCTTCCTGATTTCTGCTGCCTTGCCATTCCCTCTGTCGCTGCATGGTGATCCCTTTCAATGGGCAATAATTCAGTGCGTTTATCTCACAGCCTAAAGAATCATGGTAGATTGGATAGGTACAGCTCCCACACTACATACCCTATTAACCTTAAATGAAACTGATGGGGCAAACTGTGATCAGAAATCCTTACAAAAATGCCTTACACCATGAAGGAGAATCAGGAAATTCAGCTATTCTCTGTGAATTGTAACACTGTAAAAATACGTAAATTCAGAACTGATGGGAAAGATGCTTTGACATTCTCAGAAACCTGATTTCCCTGTTGTTCTCCTTGTTTCTGCCAGAGCTGTATCTTCTTCTATCTTTGGAACAAGGCACTGCATTTTTTTTGAAGGACTTTAGGAAGCCTTCATCTGTGGCTCACAGTTTGTAGAGCCTATGTTTACAATCTTTTACAACTCCCATTTTTAAGCACGGGACCTTGGTTCATGCTGCATTGCAGCAAACACATGCTCTGTACAGCGTCTAGTGACATGCACAGCTTTGGGCAGAGCGCGGCATCGCAAGGTGTCACTTGCAGGCCACTGTGTACCTGCTTTGATCCCCTGAGTCCATGAGCACGAGGCAGAGCCCAGCCTCTCATGAAGCACGCCTGGTGCACACTTCTTCACAGGAAATCACTGCTTCACTGGGAAGTGTAAGGAAGGGAGGCAGCAGACAGACACGGTGCAATTAGGGAACAGTTTTAAATGTGTGTCTCGTGTTGTGAGCTGTGACATTTTAAGACTTCTCTTTCCAAAGAGTACTGCATTCTAGGCTCTAAATTTTACAGGGCATCAGTGCAAGGGACAAAGTGTGGGTAGCTCCTTCTTCTTGAACTGCCTCTAGGTGCCCTAAGGCTCTTCTAATTTATTCAAGGGTCTATGCAGCCAGCTTTGCCTTCTTGTGCCCCTTTCCAGTCACTCAGGAACCAACAGTTCCTGAAATTATTTAAATCTTTGTATGTGGAAGGTGACTTCTTGGCCTTGCACCTGCACAGAATTGCCAAAGCAGCACTGGTGAGCAGCTCCATGGGACAGATAGAGCATGTGCCAGCAAAAATCACAGCAATGTGTGAATGCAACAGCTCAGAAGTTAGACACAGGAAGCTTTTCGTTTGCTGTGGAGTCTGGTAGAGAAAAGCATTCTTCTGGTAGAGAAAAACATTGCTTGGCATGGATTACAGAGACAATTCTCATATGGCCTGGTGGATACACTTGACAGAAAATGCATTGTCTGGCAAGACAAACACATATACTGTTTCCTGCAGAAACTAGTGATTCTATGAAAAAAACATTATTAGATTTGGGACTTTATAATATAGAAATATCAAAAACAGTTTAAGCAAAAGATATTTTCCTCATCTGTATGTGGCCTATGAAAAGGAAGAGTGTGTTTTATTTGAACTCATACCCAGTACTGCTATTTCAATATTTTATATTTGTGTATATACAGTTTACTTCTAATGAAGGAAACTAAATGCTTTTTGAGTCTTTGAAAGGCATGTTGTCCTGATAGGAACGCTCTTGTCACTATGCTAAAAGATGCTTGAAGTAATTCACATGTGGTACTTATCAGAATAATAAATTCTGAGGTTTTGATACCCATAATACTTTTCTAGAAGAAACCAGAGAGCTTCTGCAATTTTTCTGTGATAAAGCTCATCAATCATACTCATATCAACTTTTAAACTCTCATTACTGCATTGTGAATTTATTCCTTGTAGCTCAATTTCCTCTTTGTGTTCTGCACATGCACTCTCTGTGCCTAGATTTACAAACCTTGGTCTTGACCTTTGCAATAGTTTAATGGGTATTTAAATCAAATTATTTTAAGTAAACATCAGAAGTCTCTGTGTGCCATTTATTGATTGAGATCCAGAAAAGGCAGGAGTTCAGAGGCTTGTGAATTGTACGTAGGAGTGGTTTGCCTATGTGAGCATCAGACAAATGCACTGCCCAGGCAGAAGAGCATGCCTGTTCTATGTGTTCCAGTTCAAGGCATGAGTTTAAGCAAACCAAAAATTAGGATTCTCCACAAATCAGGGCTTCTTTTAGGCTCAGTTTCACTCCTCTGATACCACTCTTGTACCGTCCCCTACCCAACAGCACAGGGGGATGGACAATGGGCAGTTGTCATCAGCCCCTGGTAGCTCCTTTTTGATTCTTCCTTCTCACACAGTTCCTCTGCTCTGGTGTGGGTCCTCCATGGACAGCACTCCCTCAGGATAAATCTGTTCCAGCATGGGCTTTTCCTTGTCAGGGAATACTCCCCTGCTCCAGCATGGATCAGCAGTGTGGGCATCTGCTCCAGTGTGGTCTCTATAGACATTGCAGGGGACTCTCTGCTGCAGAGATGTCTGTTGTCAGGAGCTGCACTTTTAAACAGGGTTTCACACAAACCATGTGGAGGGAGTTGTACCTGTGCAGCGTTTGGCATGGCAGAGCTGTGGGAGCTCGGATGTGGAAGGGACAGGTCTATTCCAGGGTCACTTGGAGCCTGGGTGTATCATTAAAGCAATGGCTCCCTTTAGGCAGGAGTAGGACACCTTCAAGCTTTTTATCCATGCCTCAGTAGAGGTTGATGTTTCTCTGCCCTGCAGTACAGCACATTCCTTGCAGTTACTTATTGCAGTTAATTTTTCTAACACTGCTGAGCTCTGTGTGCAGATTGGCAACACCCTGCTGTTTACAGTCATGCCCTAAAGCCCACTCCAAATCTTATCAACCTGTCTAAAAATGTGTTCAGCCATCATGCACAAATACATTGTGCTGATCAAGAGGCTGCTTTTGGCATTAGTGTCTGCTTTGCTCCATCCCAGTGATGCCACTTTTAATTAAAAGCTATTATTGATATATTTTTGCGCTCTCTAGTTCAGATGATTAAGCAGCACATTCCTAAACTCATGTTCCCTGCCTTACAACACAGTGGGGCTTACGCTTGTTTATGGACCCAGGGACAGATATGGAAACCCTCTGTCTGGATCTATATGTCTTTATTTGTGGACAGTTTGTAAGATTAAATTACATATCAATATTTGCTTACTCTGCCACTTGATTAATGCACTGCAAGCAGATTTAAAATCTTGTTTCGTATAGGTTTTTCAAGAGCTGCTTAATATGTTTACTCTTGGAAGTACTTGCCCATTAGATGGAATGTACACAAAATAAATCATCCAAACAGTGATTAAAAATAAAGCATATTTGACCATCATATCATTTAGTTAAGACCAAATATTTCTGCAGAACTGCTGGACTATGGCAGATGAAAAGAGCAATTCCTACCTTAACAGCTCACCAAAGTGCCATCACTGCAGTGAAAGATCAGATGGATATCACCTAGGTAATGTGCCTTGTCAGTAGCTGTGATGTACTGTGTAATGTAGCTGGTTTCAAGAGGTTCTTAATCTTGTTATGCTACTACCAATGCACTGAAGTGGTCCTTTCTCAGAAGTGATGGAGGGGCGCCTAAAGTCAGCCCGCTCCTGAGAAACTCTTCATGTGTAGTGGTTTGGTCCAAAATACTCATTACTATTTCCCAAGGACATTACAGAGAGTGGGACCTTTACTAGGTTTACATGCAAGATTCAGTGAGAATAAACTCTCAAGGATGAAAACACCCTGCATGCGTCTGCCTTGTAGATCAGAATATCAGTACTCTTCAAGAAATGATTGTTTGTTCCTTGGTGCAATAATGCCAAAGTTCCAAAAGAGCTGGTCAATGCCCCCTGTGTCATGCACTTGCTTGCTTTTGATTTTTCTTTCTTTTCCCAAAAAAGCTGTAAACCTCTAATGTCCTCTTTTACAGAATCCAATTTTTGACCTGCTATAAGGGGCACTATCTCGTTAATCAGTGAAAGCAGAAACAACACGCCAAGCCCATAAAAAATTATGGGTCTGCCTTGCTAACATCTGGAGCTCTCCTGACAAATAAGACCCACAGTTTGTTCTCAAGACCTTTGAGAAAAAGCCACCTAATGTAATAAGCCACAGCTGCCTTTACACTGTATGTGACACTGTGCCACCTGCACAAAGAGTATTTTCTCTTTATTACCAACCCAAGTGATGTCAGTACACAGAGTGGTTCTTGAAAGGCTTCTCATGTGCAGTGGGTGGATGCTCAGGTATTGAGGGCAACAGGAGACAGAGGACTTGTTTGATTTAGATACTCCTTTATTTAGAAATAAAGACGTAGGATAAGCCATACCTGGGCCCAGTCAAGAGACAAGTATGCAAAGATAGCAGACCTAGCTGAAGCATGTAGCCTATGGACTGGTTTAGGTCCCTGCTCTTCTCGCTTATCTGTTTTTGAACAGTCACATTGTACATGTCTCAGTGGCTTTCCAAGACCCTTTCTGTCACACCCATTTTTATTCCACTTCAGTGGAACACACTGACTATTATGCCAACTGCACTGATTCATTAGAAGTAGAGAAGTCCTGCAAACTCTTCCAACGGCTGTAAAGTTAAAAATATTCAAGTGAATTGAGTGAAGCTTTCCTACCAAATTTTGGCCAGCTATAAAAATACCAGATTTCTTCAGCCAGTTTTAGAAGTGGTAGAGGGAAATGGGAGAATTTTTCAAACAAAATTTGGCTCTCCTAATTGTAGGGCTTTTTATGTTTTTTAATTTTTTTTTTCCAATTATGTCCCTTAAGTCTTCACAGCTTTCAGGGAATGCCACAGTTGTAAACATTACCGACTGCCAGGATTATTCAATTTATATTATGTTTTCAACTTTGCAACTTTTATTCCATTTTTTCTTTCCCTTACTCTATGTCTCTCACTGTTTATTTGTCACACTGTTGCTCACAATCTTTTGAAGGTGTTTTGTAGCTATAAGTCAAGTAGAAAATGGTCAAGTGATATAGCTTTTGAACCTATTTCTCTGAAGACAGCATTTCATCTCATTTTTTTGTGTGATCTGAAGTAGGCTGCGAAGCTTTTTTGATATTTCTGTCAATGTGTAGGTCTACATCATACCTCAGCCACTGCAGAGGGCTTCTGCCCTTCCTAAGTCATGCTGAGCTGCTGAAGAAAGAGGGCTATGTTTAGATCTTATTTGTTTGAAGGGATAAATGTCAATTATTTTCATTCTTCCTGACCTGGTAAATAACCTTAAACCTTCTACAACTGGCAAGTTGAAAATCATATTCTCCCACCTACCTCCTATGTGATATCTCCCCTTTTTTGTACAATAATTAGAAATACAGTGGCCAACTTTGGAAAACTGAATAATTGGTATTATCTTTACCCAAATAAATCACAGGCCATAACTGCTAATATTTCTCTATATCCTTTTAACTTTCTCCTCTATTTCTGCAGCATGCCTTGAAGGCTTTTCTGTGGGAATGAGGAACTATGTGTGGCTCATGCTTCTTCTCTTCAAATGAGTCCTTGGTAATTAGTGAGTTGGTTCAGCTGGCATAGTGCAAGATGTCAGCAAGGGACGTAGTGCAGTACAAGGACACAGGGAAAGAAAATTTTGGTTTAGATGGGATAAATCAGGCAATTTATTGATGTAATGAATGGACAGTGCTCTCAAAGTAGAGCCTTAAGGTGGCGTTCACAACTGGTTCACCTCCTTTTCTTCTCCATTCATCATACTTTGCCTTTTCCATTCTCTCTCCAAAATGAATATGTTCAGTGTTCAAATTGAGAAGTATGGATAGTCCTACATGTTTGGCACTATCTTCTGTATATATCTGAAATTGTAGGGCTCTATAAATAATAACCTATGTTGCTAGCTCAGCATTTCAGTTAATTTAATGAGAAACCTGACAGCCCCACATGCTTTACAGAGCATGTCTAGAAGGAATAGCTTCTTGTCAGCTCAGCAAAAGTATCTGTGTCTTCTAGCAGTATGAGTCTGCTCCAGCCTGGCACTATTTTGAAGACTGGAACCTGGGAAAATATTGTGGTTTTAAACAAAACACACCTGAAACAGCCAGTTCCTTTGAGATTCTCTTGAGTCGTGTTGTGCTGTCACACCAAGCTGGTGACAAAACTTGTTACATCAGATAGTGTCTGATAGGACCAAAAAAACCCTCATAGGATGTATGCTAACAGAACTGGATTATGTGTCTTTTTTCTTTTTTATTTTTCCCCCAACAGAGAATGTGCTGTCTTCAAGACTGCTGTGTGCTCAGTCATCTAGCCTTCTGCGTAAAACATAGACTCAGAGTAGTCACACATTCTCAAGGTGCTGGGCTTTTTTTTTATTCATCCCTTCATTCTGAGCATCTACTGTTGTTTTCCTTTTTTTTTTTTAAAGGTTTTTTTAAGTAGCAGTATCAAAGATCTGCGGCTGAAAGATGACAAATCCCCTGAGAATGTACGAGACAGCTCTTGCAGGGTATTTGCAGCATGAGGCTGACAGAGCATCTCTCCAGGATGCATTGCAAACGGGATACGGGGCTGGGAATCATATTCTGTGGGTATTTTTTAAAGTTGGGGAAGAACCATGGCAGGCATCTAATTCTACTTTTTGTACAGCACAAGCCAAAGTACCTTTAATATTTTCATATCCAAGAAATCGAATGAACTTCTTTTATTCCATTCCAGATATTCATGCAAATTAAAGACTCCATGTAATGGGGCAACACATCTGTACAATCTGTTGCTAAGTGCCTCTCATATTCACTTAAAACTATTGTGCATTTAATTCCCAGCTTAATAGCCCCATTGTCAATGTCATACATAAAAAAGTTGTGGATTTTTTTTCATTCGTGTTCTGCACTTTAGACTTCAGTGTTCACAGTTTAAATGTATTTTGTGTGGAGCCACTGAGGAATAGAAAACAATTTTATATTTTTTTGTGGAAACACTGATGCTAGGAATGAAATAATTACAGCAGTTGGAGGCTTTATGAAAAATCCTTATATCATGGGACTTGCATTAAAGGTCAAAAAAATCACATCAATTCAAGCCTCTGAAATTTATGTAGCTCCTGTTCCCATATACCAGCAACATCTTGCAGTGTCTTCTTTTGTTAGCTTGAGGAAATACCTGGTGTTCATTTTTTTTTCCCCTCTAAGTATTCTTAAAACCAAACGGATCATTTTTTAATCTTCTTATGGATAAACTAATTAAATCCAGGATCTCTGGTTTCTAGACTTGTCACTTGGCTGGTATTAAGTGAGAGCTGCATTCAGGATCATTGCAAAGCTCTTGCATGTGTGCAACTGCCCCAGAGGTCCTGGGAAACACAAGAACTAATGCAATCCCACCCAAAGTGCAGGGGCACAGCAACTCTACCTCATCCTGGCTGCCCTCACCTGGCTCAGGTCACTTGGACAGGGCTACTGAGTTGGCAACACCCTGTTTAGATGGAGTTTAGAGAAATTCACATGATCTAGCAAGACAAAGTACCGCCCATTTTGTGATTCATCTGTTACGGGTGTTAACCACAAGCTCTTGCCTTTCCGAAGGAGCCATCACTTCCTGTAACTCAAGGACACTTCTAATGAAATTCAGCACAGTGCATTTAGTAGTTTCTGTAGCCTTTCATGTAACTCATCACTCTTTCAGGTAATCCGTTATGTCCACTTGAGTTAATCATACTGGGTGTCCCTCTTAACATGCTATTTTTAATTTTTCTTATTGCACAGGATTATGGTGTCAGCGTTAAAGCATTCCTTCAACATGGGATAACAATTTGCTATGCTTCAAAATTCTGTTTCTACAGTGGGTAATCATGTAATCACTTTGTGCCTCAGATCTTCATATGTAGGGTGGTAATAATTTTGCTGCTATGGGATGGGAAGGAGCATTGTGAGGATAAACCCGTAACTACTTGGAATGTAAAGGAATATTGCTATTAGAGATGCTAGGAAAGATGTTACCAATAAAAAGTGGAGAATTCTTGCTGAAGATACAACAATCTGGAGGGCTGAATTCAGATTTTAACAGGAAAATGCGAAACAGCTTTGAAAAATTTTTTGGTTTTTGTTTCTTTCTGCTGTGCAACACCACATACACAGTAAGGAATAAAATGAATGGTTCATAGAAATACTGTGCACTTCATATCTCCTTAGACACTGAGCTTAGATGCAGTTTAAGGGGGCAAACGCAGCTTTGGCCTATGTTAAAACTCTGAACAATGCACAAATTTGTTGAAAGTTTCAAGGAATTTTTTTCCTTAAAAATCTTTTGCATTAGTTAAATCAATGTGTCAAACTGCAAGATGAAGTTTATGCAGTTTGTCAGTGAGACTTGCGCTTTGTTTTATGCCAGTGTTGTCAAATTCACGTCACAAGAAGATTCCAGGTTACCAATGGTGGAGATTAATAAAAATTGCAGTAAAATACACTGTACCAGAAAAAATGAAATAAAATGTTCTGGTTCAGGAGCTTGTCAGAATGGAATGCACTACATTTGTCAGCAAATGATATATGAGGTGGAGCTGAAATGTCCCAAATATATTTTATTGCTCTTTGGAACTGTCTTTGTTTAAAATTCCTAATTTGTGCATAAAGGTTTTCTTTCAGGGAGAAATCCAGAAGACAGGGAAATGATGTGACAGGTTTAATTATATTTAAGAGAATACAGAGGAGATCAAAGCCAAAGAGATAAAAGCTGCAGGTACTGTATGGGCTGGAAACTTCTTGTGAATCATAGGCACCCTTAAGTATAGTGCTTCAGAGGCAGCCATCCTGAATTCAGGACAGAGGCACAGCTGAAATGGAAATTCTCTATTTACAGTGTTTTATGACCTGTATTGGCTGCTCTTGGCGAGCCCCGTACTTAGGCAGGCACCAAAATGTCTGGGAACATTCACGAGAAAACAGTAAACCAAACAGTGCCACCTAAGTCAGTGGCTCCAAAATGACCCCCCAGGGGCAGTATTGCTGTGAGCTGTTTGCAAAGATGGCATTTGACTGTGGGCCAATAAAAATCTTGTATCAACAGATGTAATCACAACCCCTATGGTGGTAATGACTGTCACAGTTTTCATTAGCTATTAGGAATTTGGGAGGAATGGGCTTCCCCCACCACTACCTTTTTATTGGTGCTATATCATCTATTACTAAACCAAAGTTATCAAACTGCTGCATCTCCTTTCTGAAAGGCAATACTTAATAAAGGAAGTGTAAGCCAAAGCAAGGTCCTGCTAATATTTTAAGCAAAGGTGCATCTCCACAGTTTTTGCTTCTGCCGCTTTACTCTAAATCCACTAATCCTATATACTCTTCTCTCCTCAAAGCATTGCTGTTGTATTCCCCCTCTTCAGAGAAAAAAACTCCATAAGCCTTGCACTTCTCCCTGGGAAGTTTCTCCCCACTCTATTCTCCCAGCCTCTGCTCTCTGATCCCTCTACACCCAAAGACCCAGTGTGCATCCAACTCAAGTTTCTGGTGGAAATTCCTTCCCTTCTTGAAGAAGGGCATGACAAGATGTCTGTTGCATCTGCTACAGAAAAAGAAAGAAAGGCATTAGGCTGTCTTGGACTTGAGGGCATTTGGTTGAATGGAAAGCACAAGTCTTTTTCTTGGAGGGTAGAAGTCAGGTACCCAGTGTGGTGTTTTGAGGAGGTGGAATCTGTTGTTGGTGCATGTGGTTGAGTAAAGCTGCTGTTAGAAACAAGTTGGTATTCAGCATTACCAAAGCATTGTCGGATGTAACTCAACTCTTAGCTGCTGTCCAGGGTATTTCTCTTCTTCTCTGACATTTTTTTAGATATGGGGTAGTTCAGCTGACTTTTCCACACATCTGAAAAGCCCAGTCAAGAGAATGCAATGGAAATGCTCATAATAATCTTAGTCCCAAGCTTATAAAAGTCATCACACCAGGAAACAGGGCTGCATGTATTCTGTTTTTTTCTGTTCCTGCTGTTGTTTATAAATATATATGCAGAAGAAGATAATTATGCGGATGGAACACCATTCCTATGAGGAAAGCCCGAGACAGTTGAGGTTGTTCACACTGGAGAAGTCTGGGGAGACCCTATCACGGCCTTTCAGTATAAAGGGGCCTACAAGAAAGTTGGAGAGGGACTTTTTACAAGAGTGTGCAGTGATAGAACAAGGGGCAATGGCTTTAAACTTAAGAAGGCAGGTTTAGATTGGATATTAGGAAGAAATTCCTTACTGTGCAGGTGGTGAGATTCTGGAAAATGTTGCCCAGAAAAGTTTTAGATACTCCAACCCTCAAAGTGTTCAAGGCCTGATTGGATGGGACGCTGAGCAGCCTGGTCCACTGGAAGGTGTCCCTGCCCGTGGCAGCAGGGAGTTGGAATTAGATGACCTTTCAGTTCGCTTCCAATCCAAACCATTCTGTGATTCTATGACAATGTAAATATACATGTCTGGTAAGCGCTGTCACATGTTCATGCAGTCCCTTGAAATCTATACATCAAGACTGAATGTTTCTTTTTTTCTACCAGCAGACTATACTCAACAGGGAGTAAATGGTATTGCTGGAAAATGTATTCTTAGCTTTCTGGGCACTGAGGACTTGTAAACTGCAAAAAAAAAAAAAAAATTCTGGGTGCTTCTTGGAATTATTTGCATGCATGCATGTGCAGTGAGAAGAACGTGTCAGAGACACACAAAGCACCGGTGCGTGTAGGTACACCGGATCACATAAACTGCTGCATCAAGGCTAATGCACGTAGACCTATTGATCTGTTATTACAGGTTAGACCAGCTCATCTAAAGTGTAATGAAACTGTGTAGCCTTGAAGCAAACACATTCATAGTGGTGCCAGTGGAGTCTGTGTCAGAACCCACCTCTTGTTTTCTCACGTAGCAATAAACCAATTTCATTACAAACTGGTCATGGAAAACCATGGGTAGACTAGAGGACCATAGATATTATGATCTTGCACTCTTTTCACATAGGAGAGAGTGATTTAACACATATAATTTTGGTTAAGGTTTGTCCAACTCTCTGCAAAATTTGGTGCTTGTCCAGAGTGTTCTATGCTGCTTCTCAAAGGCCTCTTTTTGTTATTCATATTTATGCCCAGGGGCACTATCTAATCATTTGAACATTGATAACTGGGCAGGAGAAAAAGGATCAATCTTGGTGATATTTTTAGTAGTACTTATTTGCGGCAGTCATCCTGGAGAGAGGTTGTTATATGGCATATCAATACCACTGCTTGTGAAGAATGTGAAGGTGCATGAAAATGAAAGCTCTAGGAATTTTATGAAGTAGAACTGATAGGGATCACTTCCAGTATCAGACAAGAACATTTTTTACATGTCCTCTTGGAAAACATTGAAAAGAACTTCAGAAGTGTGTAGTACTTTTAACGTAGCTTTTCCAGACACTACTAGATAAAAAGTTGTGTGCACAAACTTTGAGTGGCAAAATATACACTGCAACCATATCATAGATAAAAGGGGGGTGTGTGTAAACAAACACAATATCAAACCGCTTTGTTTCCACAGGGAGGCTGTCCAGGTTTTTATAAGAGGATTTTTTTTTTGATCTCTTGTATCTAATCAACTGAAAAAAGGAGGGAGTCTTATGAATAGAGTAGGGCACACAGGATATACTTTCCTGTGTACATCTAGATCATACACATTGAGTAACTTCTGCAGCTCCAAATTTACATAGCAATGTTACTAAAGCCATTAGCCACGGCTTACAACTTCAAACCAACATTCTAGAATCTCTGAAGCACAACAATTTTTCTTAAATCTGTGTGAAAACTCGCATTTTCACAGTCCCTTTGGGTTTAACCTTCTGTAATCAATACGAGCTTTTCCCCTGCCTCTCCACTCACTGACAGCATCAAGAAGGCTAAGGCTTTGGCTTTGTGTCAAATTTAGGAAAGACTTATCCTTTTTTTTTCAGAAGGTGTCAGAGGAGGTAAAATGGTATTTTCAAGTTCTCTTCAATGCCAAAAATTCCCTTTCTCAAGTACCTTACTGGCTATAGGGTGGGAGATAAGAAAAAGCCTGGAGTGTGGAGCTTCAGAGTAAGTGCCAGCAGAATGCTCCATGGGACTGTCGGTGCTCAGCATTTGTCACTCCCAAGTCCACTGGGATATATAGTCCAGTATTAAATCTAAAACCCTTAAACCTCCTTAAGACTGCCCAGCTGTTTTGCAGGCACAGCCTCAAAGACTTAAAAGTCGTGGTGTACAATGCGGATTTTAGAGCAAAACCGAGATCCAAGCCTTTGGTGACTTGAATGCACGGCTATGCTACAGGAGATTTGTAAGAAGCAGCACATGCTGCAGAAAACTCTCCTGAATACAAGTAGATAGGAATTAAATCTGTGCATCACTGAGTACTTTTTCACCTCTATTATAAGACATCCATAAATTACATTTCCTGAAAACAAAGGGAGCACATGCATTTATTATTTTCTCATAAAGGCAAGAACATCTGAAATAAAGTGTCACAGCCACAGTCCATTTACTGACAGTGCTAAAATTTCTAGTAAACCTTTTTCCTCCACTCTATCCTTACAATTTACATAATGGAGCACTACTCCTAATTGTTTAGAATCCATACTCCAAAGGAGCCGAACAAATGAATGTCTGGAAGTGTTGAAAATACTTTTTTTCCCCATAAAACAATGCTGTTAAACAAAGGTATTATATATTTAGGAAAATGGTTTTAGTTCAATGGTGTTTCTCACACAGAAATTGTTTCAACAAAAAGTTTCCAGCCACTCACTGCAAATGAGGACGTGAATGCTTAAATTAAAAAAAGGGCAAATCCTCCAATTAACCAGTGGAATTACAGCCAAAGTAACAAACCCTTTGTTTAATAATGCTGTCAGAGCAAAAGGTCTTTAACTATAAACCACAGTATCTTTCTATTTGCAAAGTTTTCTGTTGGGTGAAGGGGATGAGGGTGGGGGGTGCGTGTGTGTGTGAAGGAAAGGCAATACCAGCTCTAGGATGAAATAAAAAAACATACAGTTTTCAAATGTGAAAAATAAAAGCATAATTTTCGGAAGACAATTAAATGCAAGAAGAGGACCAGACCCCCATCTTTAGGCAGATTGGGAGGTGCAGTTATAGCGATGCTGTGCAGTCTTGGCTAGACAATGTAATGCAATGGCATGCAGAAATACCATGGATTTTATTACTGGTGGTGAATGGCACTACATCCAGTTGGTGGCTGGTCACTAATAAGGTTCCCCAAGGCTCGGTACTGGGGACAGTCCTGTTTGATATCTTTGTTGATCTAGGTGAGGGGATCAAGTGTAGCCTCAGTAAGTTTGCAGATGACAGCAAGTTGGGTGGGAATGTCAATCTGCTGGAGGGCAGGAAGGCTCTGCAGATGGATCTGGACAGGCTGGATCCATGGGCTGAGACCAATGGAATGAGGTTCAACACGACCAAGTGCTGAGTCACTGCCCTTGGGTCACAACAACCCCAGGCAGAGTGGCTGGGAAGCTGCCCAGTGGAAAAGGACCTGGGATGCTGGTCAACAGTGGCTGAACATGAGCCAGTGTGTGCCCAGGTGGCCAAGAAGACCAGTGGCATCCTGGCTTGTGTCAGGAATAGTGTGGCCAGCAGGACCAGGACAGGGATTGTCCCCCTGTACTCAGCACTGGTGAGGCTGCACCTCAAGTGCTGTGTCCAGTTTTGGGCCCCTCACTGCAAGAAGGACATGGAAGTGCTGGAGTGAGTGCAGAGAGGGTAACAGAGCTTGAGAAGGGTCTAGAGGGAACTCCTGCGAGGAGTGGCTGAGAGCGTTGGGATTGTTTAGCCTGGTGTCCTTATCCCTCTCTACAACTCTGAAAGGAGGTTCTAGTAAGATGTGGGTTAATCTCTTCTGCCAAGCAAGTAGTGACAAGATGAGACAAAATTGCCTCAGGCTGCCAATTCTTAAGCTGCCTTCGCCAGGGGAAGTCCAGGCTGGACATCAGGAAGAATTTATTCACTGAAAGGGTTGTCAGCCACTGGAACAGGCTGCTCAGGGAAGTGATGAAGTCACAATCCCTGGAAGTGTTCAAGAAAAAACTGGACAGGGCACTTAGTGTCATGGTCTATTTAACGTGGTGGTGTTCAATCAAAGGTTGGACTTGATATTCTTAGAGGTCTTTTCCAACCTTAATGATTCTATGATTATTAATAATGGTTAATTTATATTATGAATGAACTCATTAGTCCATTTTAAGCAGTATATAGTACTTATTGCAGTAGGAGACCCTCACCATGGCTCTTTGTTTTAGGATGACTTTCCTTTCCTTCCCTGTGCTGTGCAGGGATAACCATCGTGTAGACAGAAGTACAATTCCCTGGTGGTTAATGAGCTTGTAAGGGTTGATGCAGTCCTCTTCTAAGCAAATGCCCAGCACATCATGGATCATGGATCTTAAATTTTGCTCTTGGAAAGAATCAATTCTGGTACTGGTAGTGCACAAGCACTGAGGGATGCTGGTTTACGTCGGCAGCTGTGCTGCCTGCTCTACTTGATCCTAGACCATGGAGTTTTGGAGTATTACAGCCACACATAGGTTGACCCAGGGAATACACTCATCTGCTAATAAACAGTGTAAATGATAAATACGCTACTTGATGACTTTCTAGTAACAAAATTATTGCCATTTTAACAAAGAAAAACCAGCAGCTTTAGGAATATGTATTATTTAAGATAGAGGGTAGCCACTGTAGGCTAATGAATAATATTACTTCTGTTTTAAAATACTGGGATTTTTATCCTGTGTTTTTATCCAGTCCTCTGGCCATGCATTTAGAACCACTGCCGGACTAGGAATGTCACATTAGTGACCATGTGAGGTGGATGGTGACTGTGAGGACAGTGTGTGTTCAGGGCATTGCAACACTGGGCTACAGCCTGAGAACACTGCAGGTAAGTTAAACATCTGTCTTAAGGAGCTAGAAAATTATCTGAGTCTCCATGATCGGGGTATCCTGATTTTAATGAAGTACCTAAATGTCATTTGTATGATCATGGGAAGGCATTATCATCACAAACAAACAGAACAGATTTGGTTTTGAGTGTCAGAGTTTTCTTTTTTTCTTTAGAAATCCATTCTTTGGCAGTCCTAACATCCTGCATGGTTTAATTTTTAAGGCAATTCTTCCTATAGTTCTCCTGCTGTTGCTGTAACAATGCAAAGTAGTGATTAAATAGATATCTCCTGCTGGCTAAGACTCCTCTGTGATATGTTCTGGGATTGAATGTCATTCTATTTTTAAATGTAGGGCAATTACATGGCAATAAGTTAAATCTGAGAAATGCAGTAATGTTAAAATGAAAAAAAAATACAGTTTTCTAATTGCAGTAGAATAGCTAAAGCAAAAAGGGATTTTCTCATTCTGTAGCAAAACATTAATGGTATTTAATATGAGAGAAAACCACATGGATTTTGAATTAGATTATGAGTATCTACACTTGGCTATTTGTGGTGCACACAGAAGGACACCTTTGTGATATTATTCACAGTTCTAGAAGTTTCCTTGAAAAATGTTTTGTTTCTTTAGCTATATTTAAAGCAATGATGTTGAAAGAGTGAATCACTACTTGCATAAAAATGTCTGTAGGAATAGTTGATACACCCAGTTACCTCAATAGCACTCAAATAACAGTTCAGATGAAGAGGAGGCACTGGAGCTGCAATAAGAACAAAAATTATTATTTATAAGAACATGTCACAAAATAATCCCTAAAAGTGCTGAAAATTCAGAAAATTTCTAGACATACACGACCTAGGAGTATCAGCCATGTTATAAATGTATAAAAGTTTTGGATAATAGGATGGGAGATTGACTATTGAGGCAACCATAACAAAGAGGTAAAACTGATTCAGGGAGCTCTTCACTTCTAGTGCTGCTGATGTAGCATCTTGGCAGGTTAGCACTGACAAGAAGTGCTAGGCTTCTTATTTCATGTCCCAGCATTGTTGGAATTAGAAAATGTGTCTGTGTGCATGTATTTATACAGAAAAATATATAAATATATAAAAAAGAATTAACCGCCTGGAAGAAAATGATGATAGCATTAGAGTTTTTTACTCCCACAGTGCTACCCAAGTAATCAGAGGGTTCAGTAGCAATACTGAAATTCCTTTCAGCTCATCATTAACCCTTCTCATTTGACATTCCCAGCAATTAACCCCCATGCCCTGAGACAAAGCATCACAGTGGGTGACAGAGACACCACTGCCAGCCCTAAAGCTACTTGTGCCAAGGACTCTGGCAGTGGTGTGCCCCAGTCTGAGCATTGTGGCAGTCAGGGCTTGGGATCCTGGCTCTGTTGCTAACCTTCAGCTCTGCTCCCTGTGCTGGCCTCCCCTTTCCCCCCATATCTACCTTGCCCATTTAGGCAGTGGTTTGCTCATGGGCATGCTCATGTTGCTGTGTCAGTGGCTGTGTTCTCTGTGCTCTCCTACCTCACTCTCCTCCTTCCTTGTCAGGGCCTGCAGCTGGTAATGCAACATAAAGAGAGAACTCATGACAACTTTTTCTGAGCTCAACTTGCATTTTCTGAATTATTTAGATTTAGTTATGCATCCGTAAATAGGGTGAAATCTACAATTCAATGCAATAAAGAAGAAAGAAGTGTGAATTTTTCCCTGATGCCTGAAGCTCCATTGCTGTTCGCTCCTTTGGGCTGGGTGGGTGATACCTTCCAGCTGGGGCTGGTGAAGCTGGGCCCTCACCTGTGCAGGTAGATAGGGACAGGCTTATTGTTCATCAATTCAGGAAAAGCCTCTGCTTGGTAGTTTTACAGCTTGGGAAGCAGGCATTTAAAGGCACTTCAACTGAACACTTGTGAGGATGCCATGTACTTTAAGCTCTACTCAAGTTCAGTTTGAGCATTGTGACAAGGTCTAGGGAAAATAAGGTGAGGTTTCTCTCTTGACACAACAGCAACTTGAGCACCGTCAGAGCCAGCAGCAGGTGTTCAGCCTTCTCTGTTTGCTGGTGTGCATGGCAGAGCCTCATTCAGTCCTGTAAAATGCCTGCTGCGGGGCTTCCAAAGAAAGTACTGTCTAGGAGAATGTGTGTTTTGCCTTCCCAAGAACCTTACTTTGCTTTATCAAATGACAGTTAGATTTTACATTATTTTTTAATTAATTTTATAAAAATTTACTGGCTCAAGGGCTGGCAAATAAGAGGATTATGGAAAATGGGAAAATAATTGCTTGTTTCACCTGATTGCCATGAAGGTAAATAAACTGAAGGTAGACTATGAAGCACCTGGAATACAGACTCAGAGCTTTCAGCTTGAGCCCATTAATACCAAGAGCAAATCAAGGCTCAAAACTTGCTCTGGGGCAGCAGTGCTGTTACAAATTACCTCATTTTAGTAAAGAACACAACTAATGAAAGTGATTCACAGTTGCTGTGTTGTTTTGTTAGTGAGCTTTCTACCCAACTAACAATCCTCCATTTATTTTATGCTTTCAATTACTTTGTTGTGCTTTCTTTTTTTTTAATAGATACCCCTGTATTTGTACAGTTTTAAGGTGTCCCACTGCTCAAATGCTTACATTATTTCTCATAAACCTCTTAAAACAGAGTGCCCTTTCATGTTTGATTTTAGAAGGGTTGAATGTCAGTTTAGCTTTTCCTCATCCCATTCCTGGCAACTAAGAGAAAGCCAAGCCAAAGTTGTTGGTGAATGTTGCATTCTCAGATATAGATTTTGCTGGTTAACTGTGACAAGTTTGCCATTCTAAGCCATTGATGTCTACTTTAATGCATATAGATAAGATTAAAGCAAAGCAAAGCAATGTAGGATGAAGCAAAATAGTTTTCACGATCACATGAAAACAAGTAAAATTTACAAATTTTAGCACTGCTGACCAGAAGCGTTTTGGTTTTGTGCAGTTTTATTGTACTGTGGGGAAAGCTCCTAACTGAACCCTGTACATATAAATGATCCATGATTAAACCTACTTTAAACAATCACATGGAGGTTAAAGTGTTAAAGGAATCAAGAACCAAAAAGGTCTGATTTCTCTTACAGTTTTTAGGTTTTTACTGACTTTGAATTTAATTGTTGTTTAGGACATCTTAAATCCTTAACTGGCATGTCTTCACCACTGTTTATATTCTCAGCAAAATGACATAAATTTATAAGTTGGTCCAGATGGATAAGTAATCATCCATGACAATCCAGAACATATTTCTGATACTTGAGCCCACTATTGCTAAACAACATGAGAGAAGGCAGAGCAGTGACTCGTAACAGAAGCAAACTGCATCTTGAAGAGGTTCAGGGTATTTGGTTAGAAACAGAACACACACTTTTCTCCAGTATGTCCTCTGAACCTGTTGTGCAATTTCTCACTGGAGGTGAAGGAACAAAGTGCTTGTTCTTTGTTGGAGGGGGTTTGTTTGCTTTTGGCTGAATGATTTGAGAATAGCTAATAATTTGCAGATATGTGGAGTCTACGTTTGATGAGTGACACCTCATTTTCTGGAGTAGCCTTCTAATAAAGAGAGAAAAAAGCTAAGACAGCTAACTGGTGTTAACATGATTCTTGGTGCATTTATGCATGTTATGTATATTCAATTTTGGCAGGAGGGAAATGGGTTCAGCCTCCAAATAATTGAGTTTCTGTATTGAAATGGTTTCCTTTACCATAAATTTGTATATTTTCATTGTTATTTCTGTGCCTTACTTTTTGTTAAGAAGTAGAAGAAGCACAAGGAGATACAGGCTAAGTCATTATCAATCATATTTTCAAATTGAACTTGGGATACCTGAAAGTTTGAGAACATTTACGGATACAGGAATATAGCTAAACCTCACCACCTAAAGCTCACAGGAAAAAGCTGTTCCTTACCATAAGCCACATCCTTCAGATTTGCATCCTTTCTTGAAGAAAATTCATATGACATTTTGAACATCTTTTAAGCTTTTGGAGTATTATCTGACCTGAGGGTTGGAATGAGCTGAAAAATAGGAGTCATGAATATTTTCCCAGCCCTCACACTGACTTGCTGTATGACCTTGATGAAGTGGTTTGGGCAAATACTTTAGGAGTTCTCTCTGATTTTGTGTTCGTTTGCTTTATCTAGATAACCTTCTTTTCAGGTGTAAGTTACAAAAGAAAAGGACAAGGAAACTATTGGTGTTTAACATCCCTAGCAGCCAAAATGCTGGCCAGCATTATTGAAAAAATGGTGTATTAAACTCTGCCTCAGTTATGCCATCTCTAAAAGGGTGAAAATAATGCAGATAGTAAACTGCTCATGTTTTGAAAAGGAAAAAAAATTTCTGCACAAATGCAAAATATTATTTTATTTTAGGGTTTCTGACTGCTGTGCATAACTCAGGGAATCTTCACATTCTCATGAATGAAAAATCTATCTTCTGTTTTGCCTCCTACAAAAGGGAAAACTTTGGCATGCTCAAGTACGCCTTAAAGGCAGTGCTGCCTCTGGGATCTCACATTAACATAATGATAAATGTGCTGTGTACTGCTTGAAAATGCCATGTGCCAACGTGTCAGAATATGTTTTCCCTGCACACCTCTTGATTAGCATCTTATTTACATAATGGCAGGAAAAGGATTCTGAGAAAGACCTACAAAATAAAGTATGTGTTAGTATGTTCTTCTCCAAGGCCAGGGTATTAGTTCCAAAAGCAGCTCTCTGGTGGCATGTCCTTCAGAGCTGGTGGGTTACACATTTTGAAGTACTGAGCCCACATGTGTTTCAGCAAGTAGGAGTAGTGCTGATGCAGTTTTCCATCTTCTACTAGTGTTGGATTTACTGTATAATCAAGGCTTAATATGTATCTTGGATAAAACCACTTTCCCAGATTCCCTGGCATGTTACAAGACTAAATATCTAACTTTAGTGGAATTTTCTTTGGTTTCCTGGCAATTTATTTCTCATTGCTTTTGCTTATGTTTTAGTATATTGATTATTCTTTGATTGGGTTTTGTCTGCTCGTTTGTTTTAAAATAATTTTCTGCATTTCCAGTATCTCACACTACTCAGAAGCTCCACATTCTCAATACCTATTTTAGCAGGTGCAAGCATGAGAATACGTATGCAGTAAAAAAGCCACTGAAACGATAGTTGCTATTCCTTCTGTATAAATTAAAGATACTGTTGACATTGTTATTTATACTTGTGCAGTGCTTGTACATCCTTGTTATTAGAAAACCTTCAGGCTAGGGACTGAAAGGATCTATCATGCTATCCTACTGAATTGAGTCAAAATAAATTTGAAGATACCATGTACAAATAATATGAGCAGGTAGCAACCTGCAAAGAATGCATAGCCAAAATTATTATGAAAATCATATCACTTTAACAAAGTTTTGTGGCATCATAGAAAATTAAGTGTATATTTTCACATCTGAGATTAGATGTGAAAGCAATTAATGAAGTAGCTGTTGGTAAGGTAAATGCCATCTTCAGCAAGATGCTGCTTATTTAAGATATACTTTATCAAAACCATTGAAAAGCATGTTGGAGCACTTGAGATGTGATCAGAGCAGATGAACTAATCAGGCATTTAGGGAAGCAAAAAACCTCTTGTCTTAGAGTTGCTTTTATGGTTTAGGGACAAAAAAAATCTCAAACTCTTCTCTGAAGAAGGCATAGCCTGGTTGCCATGGATGGAGATGCCAGGTTGGAAAAGAACATGAAAGGAAGGAGGGAATTATGAGTCACCATCTTCTGGAAAGGGCATAGCAGAGTTTGAAGAGGAAGATTAGATAATCCAATTTGTTCTTTCTGAGTTTAATATGAAAACAGGAAAAAAAGTGGGGTAAGCAGCACAAACTAAAATTGCAGTTTAAAAGGAAAGAGCTCAAGAAAGGACATAGAGGTTTCTGAACCATTAGAATAGAGTTAGGAGGTTAATTCATGCTTCCATTGACTTTTACAAGTGGCTTTGAGCAAAGAATTGGTTCAGGCTATGATAAGTATTATTTTGAATGTTACAATATAATGCACAGTAAACTAATACCCCTCAAGCGATAAATGTAAATACAGTTGTTGATATTATATGTCTGGAGGTTATGTTATTTTAATCGCCTCTAGAGAGGACTATCTCTGGGAAGTTCTGCTCTGATGTTGAATGTTATGGCTCCTACTGGCAACTGTGAAGTCCAAAACAAAAATAGTTCAGCTCAGAAAATCTGGAGAGCTGCCAGATCCAGCTGAACTCAGTGGATCAAATTCTGCTGGTTTTACACATGAGGAGCTGTTGACTTCATTAGGGTCTCATGTGTATAACACAATACTTTCTTCCAATATGATTATATCAGGAATATGGGATTCAGCTGTAGCTGATTTATTATTGCATTAGATATCAGTTTGCCTGCATCATACCTGTCAATAACACCTCAAAAAAAAAAAAAAGTAATAATGCCTGGAAAGAAAATAAGGCTGGTAAACAGATGATGGCTTTGGAAAATGAAATAGATTAAACAGACAAAAGAAGTGAAAAACTGATAAAAATGTCAAAGCAAAGTGCCAGGGCCAGACCATAAGGCTTAACATCTCTGCTGCCCTTTCACTGATGGCTTGACTCAACAGCATGCTGAGGAATTTAAAATGCAGTAATAGCTGAAACAGGGTCATTACAGACAGCAGGCAGGATTTTCCAAGCACAGGTTGAGCACTCTCTCAAATCCTTGATGTTTTAGCTTTGGTTTTTAGTAGGTGCACAGGTGGGTCAGCTCTGCTGTTTTAGACCTGAAGCTGGTGTGTCTGCTTCCAGCCACAGAGACCTGGCTTCTACCTCGTGTTGTGCTTCTGTAGTGCTCAGGCAAGCCTGCTCTAGACAGCCAGTCTACATAGATGGACTCTCATCTGGAATCATTAACAGGGCTGAGAACTCAACTTCAAGGAGTTCTTGCAAGAGCTGTTTTAAATTGATTACTGTGCTCTTCAGAGGCTCTGGTTACACAGCACTCATTAGTGACAAGGCACTGAATAAAGCAGACCTGTCAGACTTCCTGCCTTCAGGAACAGATAAATTAGTCTGGGCAGAGTGCCACGCTAGTCTGGTTCTATTACTCGCAGTAGCTGAACTAGCTCTGAGAGCTAGCTCGGGTATCCCTTCAGGAGAGGAGAGCATGCTGTCCGGATGTCTCCTCTGCAGACAAAACATTTATAATATTTTGAATTGACTTTGCCTGCTCTGCTTCAATTAAAGCATCCTGGCAACTCAAAATAATAGGCTAAACGTCACAAGTTTTGCTTTTTTTTAGTGGCTGTACTGTACAGGAGACCTACTGCATTGCAAATGGTGGGTGGCCTTTAACCTTTCCAGCTGGCTCTGTTATTACTCAGTCAGGTTCCTCCTGAGGTGCTCTCATTTGTCTTCTGGCCCTGGGGGCTGGTGTGAGTGCAGAGTTGTCTCAGGGGAGCTCAGGCTGGGAGCTCTGGCCCCAGCCCATGTCAGCTAATGCAGAGCCTGACATTGAAGGGAGAGAAGAAAGGACAGAGCTGTTGTGCTGCTCTCTCTTCCCGTGCCAGGATACAGCTGGACCCGGAGAGGGGCCATCAAGTTGAGTTGATGTAAAAGCTGTAGGATGCCTTTGCTCATCTTTTCAATGATGTCATATCTCCCCAAACGTTATAAAAGTGTTGGCAACAGGTTAGCCATAGATTTCTAATTTGACCAGAAAGAGACTATATTAGTTCACCCAGACAACCAAGTGAAACTTGTACTGGAAATACAGTTTCTCAGAAACTATGTTCCCTTCCCACCTGTACTTTATTATATATTTTCTCACCTCCAATGTCAAGACACAATCAAAATATTCACAGTAATATCTTCTTATTCTCCCTCCACCCCCCAAACATGAGTGAAAGAATCAGACAGAAGGACAGACTGCCTAGGACTGCAGTAAGTTCAGCCAGTGGTTTGGATCAGCAGAAGTTTGCACCAAGGGAGACAAATAACAGCTGCTTTATGCAGAGTGGGAAGTCCCCAAAAGGAGACACCTGCTTCTTTTTCAGCCACGGTCTCTCCCCTTTAAGACATAAAGCAGGTGTCTCTCTCCCAAAAGGAGACACCTGCTTCTTTTTCAGCCACTCACAGGAGTGCCTTGAAAGCTTATGCTCAATCAAGTAGCAGGAGAACTTGAAAACTTGTTTCCCATTTCCTAAGGAAATTCTTGTCCTGTGCATGTGTTTGGGCTGGGTAAGGCCAAGTTTAGTCAGTTGGCATTTTCTGATAATAGCTGACATGCTTGGATAGACCTCAGTGAAGCAATAGGAAGCATGACAGGAAATCATCCAGCAACCTTTTGCTCTTGATGTATATATGTATGTAATGCTCATGGTCCTGGAAAGATAAATGGAAAACACAGGTAAAATTGGTATTAGCCCTCAGTAGCTTCCTGGATCACTGGGCAACATGGCCCTTACCAAACCATGTTTGGTCTGGCTGAAACATTTGATCTTGCAGATAATCAGTGAAGTCTAGGGGCTTCTGGTAAACACTTATTTAACAGAATAAACCCAATTTCTGTCATATTTAAATATCCTGGTATTTTAGTTTTTAGACACAGCTGGTGAATTTTAGAAAGCTGGGCAATTTTACCCAGGAGTTCCTACCTGAGACTCACATTGCTGCTCTGTGTGGATGGGCAGGAAGGGTGTTAGAGAATACAGCAGGGTTAGGTTACTGCAACCTCTCAAAACAATATTCACCTAGGAAGGACTCAAAATTCAACTCTCAGCTAAAGTGGACTCTTTCTAGCACTCCTAATGACTCACTGGAGACTTGCAAGACTCTTACCAAATGCTGTTAAATAAAATTTTCCACTTCAGCAGCTTATTCAACCAGAGGGAATTCTGCCTGCAGTACAACTGAAAATATTCTTGTTCAGAAAATAGACATCATTGATTACCCTGCATTTGTGAAGGCATTGGTCTTGGTGCTGCTCATTGGTGTGTGCTTTGAATAATCCTTCATGATTGCTGCTGAATAAGTCAATGTTGCAAAAGCATCAAGCAGGGAATGCTTTATTATTATAACTGTTTTGTTAGATGCAGCTGTTGCCACAAAGACTGGGTAGAAACATCAAATATTCCCTGTTGAAATGATACCAGGTTCATCAATCTGGAATTTGGGGGTTAACTAATTAGCATGTAAGCTACACTTGACTTGATAAGCAATGCATTCCCATTTGTAAGTGATGAGTATAAAGAAAGAAAAAGACCTCAGTGGGGGAGCAAAAAAAATCACAAGGGCAGCTTGTAAAAGCACTTGATAAAAAATCTGTGAAAGGAAAAAAGCAACCCTTGGTTTCAGGACAAAATAATGAGTTATGTTTGTTCATCACACTCCAGTGCAAATGTCCAAAGCCTCATGTTTCATCACCTCTGTGCTAATCCTTCCTCCCTTCCAGAGAATCCTGCCATGTTTCAGTTTCAGTGGACAGCATGATTCAAAACTTAGGGCATCGCTCAAGCACCTGGTCCTAATCTGTTCACTCATCCTGCTAGAAGTATTTCTGATAGTAGGGTCCCATCATATTTTACTCTGCAACAGCTTTTTCTGGGAAATTCTCTGTCAATATCACCTCACAGTGAAGTTCCCAGCAGAGTATTCCTGTTATTTGTATTGCAATAGTTCTTTCGAGT
This sequence comes from Corvus brachyrhynchos, assembly GCF_000691975.1. NCBI lineage: Eukaryota > Metazoa > Chordata > Aves > Passeriformes > Corvidae > Corvus > Corvus brachyrhynchos. Next base: position 2,327,867 of record NW_008240226.1, read on the forward strand.
TCCAGAAAGGGTCTAACACCATGTTGTACTTGGTACTGTCCAGAATGTTCTTGAGCATTTCCATCATTACAGAATAAGTATCCTTTCCCTGTCATTTTGTTCATGACAGAGAGAATTTTAAGTTTACACATGTTAAGATGGGTCCTAAAGCATCACTGAGAAATTCTGAATAGAAAGCTTCAATCGATGAAGTTTTTTCTGTCACTGAATTCCCCATGGCTACTAAAACCCGAGTGGTTCCTACATCTCCATTTATCTGACTACAGATACAGCTAAAGCAGCTGTGACCATTCCTTGCTCTTGTTACCTTAGGAAGGGGAAAACAACTTCTTACCTTCTCAGAGGCTTAAATTATTATTCATTTTTACATTACAGCCATACCTATACCTTCAGGACAATAAGACACTGTTGGCCAAAGCATTAGGCAAATACTGGTGAAAATACAATGCCTCACCCTGAAAAACCTATATTCCAGGATGTGTGACATGCAGAAGGAGGACAGAGAAGGCTGAAGTCAAAGTCATTATATGTTATACTCATTTAAAACTTTTTTTCTCATTATAAATTCACAGAAAAATTGTTGAAACTCACCATCTGTGCTTTAAGCTATTAGACAGGGTCCAAGGATGTATCTCTAATGTGGCTGGCAATCATGGTTGTCCTCTGCATTTAGAATATTCCTGGAAGACTTTACAGAGAATGCAGGGGCAGATGTAGCTAAAAAAACTCAGCCTTCCTCAAAATATTCAGAAAGGAATTCAGTTTTGAAAAGGCTGTCTGAAAGGCAGCCTCAGAGCCTCTGTCCAGTAATATACATGTATTTTTTTCAGTTTTTCTTCAAAGAACGTGTTGTTCTTACAAAGAAGGTACCAGCACGAAGACAAAAGTGATCAAGGTATCTGTGAGACTCTCCCTGCCAAATGAAAGCTTTTTTTGCTGGGGAGGAGGAGGTCTAAGACAGCTTCATAGCAACAACACTGCTAGCACTGCAATTGAGCCTTAGGACAGGCACACATTGAACAACAGGTGGTTAATAAGTGCAGATGTACCTGTTTAGTTTTTTACTGTGAGTTGGCAGAAGCTGCACTGAACAAGACAGAACAAAGCACAAGATAAGAGATTAAAATGCTGTAATGTACAAGGATACCATTTCATGCCATTTTTATCTGGTCTTACATATTATGCGCTGGATGGTCTTGTACACAATGCTGGATGCCATACAGAGCATCTAGCTGTTGTTATCTGCCCAATAAATTAGGAGAGAGGTTCAGTGCTGGTCTCAAAAATGGTAGGCCAGTCAAGGACCTTTTTGTTTTCAGTTTGTTCTCTCATAGTAATTCTCATTTTAACTCTTAGTAGCAAAGACTCAGAGGACTTGCAGCTATGTCTAAGTGGCAATTGTAAGCTCGATTGTAAATGAAGTGTGGGATTCACTGTCAATACAAGCTGTCCAAAACTTAATGAGAGCATTTAAATATTTTATGATTTTTTTCCAATATTCTATCAGAGATTGAACACTGGAATGAGTCTTAAGTGAGAACAATTTACCAGATGAAGAGTATAATGAATGTCTTTCATAAAAATTAATATTTAAGCAGCGTAGTTAGTTGTATTACAATTGTTCCACCTCAATACAATCATGATGTTTCACTATTCTTTCCTGGAGTATAATTCTGATCTGAATATTACATACATAAGCTGCACTGAATAGGAATCCATCAGGCATGGAATCATCTCTTAGAAATGCAACTTTTTGGTTGGGATGATTAATCCAACCTCATTTTGAAGATGTTGCTTCAAATCCTGCCCCATTTCACTGAAGAAAAAAAATCACATTCACTGAGTGTGGCCATGCAGGTCCAAACATACACACAATATACATGCTTCTGGAAAGGCAACAGAAACACTGATACAAATTTCAGGCAGGCTGGACTGGGGAGCTAAGTCAGTATATAAGGTCATCTGAGAACATTCAGCAGCAAATTCAGTTAGCAAAACTTTCCATATGAGTATGAGCTACCTTTCCACTTAGCAAAACTTTTGCTGTCATTTTTTTAAATCAGCAGCATATTTATCCTTCCGAACTATCATATTAACTGTTTTCTGAGGACCATCTTGTTCTAACAATTTTTGCAGTTAGGGATCAAACTCACCCAGTTTGCAAGTCAGGAGTCAACTCTAAATATCTGTGTCTGTGCACAACAGGTCTGAACTCTCCCTATATGCAGGAGAGGATATGAATGTAGGACACCTTTCTCATTGGTGTGGATGGCCAAGTGAGCGGGAATTGAGGAATTAATGATGTTAGAAACCGCTGTTCTGACCACCAGAAGAAGTACAGTGGCACAGCACCTTTGGATATAGAGTGTATCATGAGATTTAATATTTTTGAGTACAGAAATGCACTGGACACTAAATCTGCCAGTGTTGGTCAGCAAGGCAAATTGAGAGATGTGAATGAAGAAAGCAGAACAGCATGATTTTTGGACGAAGCTGGTGTTCCAGATTCATTTCGTTCGCATGAAATAATCTAAGCAAGTTTTTTGGAAGGAAGAGCAGGATTTTGCTGTTTTGGAGCTAGTCAATTTTGAAACAGTTCTACTGCACTTGATCCACACTTACTAGAAGCACGCTGCATATCTTTGAAACCTCTCTTATATTTGCTTCTCTACATTTTCAAGATTTCAATGTAAGGATTACAATATTCTTCCAGGTTAGTACATGAATTTTTTGCTTGGTGAACACAGAAGTAGATGGGGAGAGGAAAACCTAAGTGAAACTCTTAAATTAACTGAAACACATCTGAAAATATGTAAGCCAGTTAAGACAAAAAAAATTACAAAATGCCCCAAGTCTACCAGTTTAAGCTTTTCTTCTTGAAAAATCTTTACTGCAATAAAATCTCTTCAAGCACTAATGCTTAGTAGATGGCATTTTTTCATTGATTTTCTTTATTGCAGGCAAGTAGATAAAGCATTGAAAATCTTCTATTGTACATGTGTAAATACCTTAGAATCTTTTTTAATATGCACTCCAATTAGCTTATTAACAAATTCATACTATAGAATCAGACTGTCAGATGCCATTCCAGCTATTTGCGTAACAACTAACCACCTCAACCCATGCACTAAAAAAAAGGGCAGGATTATTAGCACAGCTGTGTACATTTACAACACTCCTACTGCCATGGTTATGTGGTGTTTGCTTTTATTCATCACAGAAGAGTAGAGCAGGGCCACTGCTGTAGTAAGGCATGAGAGAAACCAGCAAAATCTAGATCTCACTAGAGCATTTTCCATTTTTATCTCTTAACTGATGCGCTGCCAAGGCTCTTACTATGTTGACAATGGTGTTACCTTGAACAAGGCAGCATCATAAAACCTGTGGGCCACTACAAGGCAAGAGTAACGTTTCATAAAGTCATCCTTATGAGATATTCTTTGGCTTCTCCATAAATTTCATTACGTGCTCCTGCAAAGCGTTCAGAGACTTTCAGCTCCCCGTGGCCTCAGTGAAGGATAAGACTTTCTCAGCTCTTGGACAGATTATGCTCATGTGGACCCTGCAGTCAGGAAACTCCTCTGCTTCACTAGTGCATTTAATTGCCCCCAGCCATAGCTTTTACTCTCTGCCATGAATACAGTTCCTTAAATGCACTTGACAGCAGGCACCGTGAAAAGCCTTTTTTATTCCCATGCACTAAAAGTGACGGAGTAACACATGATTGGAAGAATGAAGCATTACCCATGTGTGAACAGTGAGGAGATATACAGCAAAAAGCAAGAGTGAATTTTGGGACAGGTTGAAAGAGACGTGTGATGAAGATAAGTAGTTCTGAGAGAGAACAGAGGGGGGAAGTTAAAGGACGTAATAGAGTCTCCATAAAAAAACACTCAATAGAAAATAAAGGAGCTAACAGATGAGAAAAGAGTGACCATCTGCAGCCATCCAGGGAACACCAAACAGGCAGCTTCAGAGCTCCCTATAGGTAGGACACCTAGGATGAATGAAGGATAGATGCAGCAATTATAAAATGAATTAAGTATTGATTTATGAAATTGTATTTATGGAGCTGCTAGCAAAGCATTTGATTAGATTCTTGCCTTGTAAAGGCAAATATACTCAATTTTAGCCAAGAACCTTCTTGCTCTACTTTCTCTTATTTTATCTAAGGTAGATGACAGCCTGAAAGCGTAAATAAATAAATAAATAAAATAGGGGGGGTTGTTTTTAGATATGGTAATTAATTATCTGCTAGAGCAGATCAAGTTAAAGTCACTGGATAGTAGAAACGAATTCTTGTTGTGTTCAGATTTAACACCTCAAATCTGATTCCTCCACCTGAATTCATGAAGGATGTAATTTTGGACTTGAACGCTAACTGCTTTTACATCCCCAAGTCCTTCAGCTCATGTTTCACTCAATAGTTTGTACTGTTTCGTCATATTAACAACAATATTAATAACCATCCTTTTCATCTACAGTATTAAAGTTGTATTTCCATGTCAAATTATCTTATTTCATTGAAGAATTAAGATTTACAGTTAATTATGTAACAGGGGTCTTAATTTTTTATTGTTTCTACAGGTTTTATTTTTACAGATATTTGGACATAGTATACCGAGTCAAATCCTCAGCAAATGCAAAGTGCTATGGGTCCAGGGAAGCTATGAAGTGGAATCTATTTAAACCACAAATATCTGGCCTTTATTTCTGCATTTTAACATCATTGACTTCACTAATGTACATGAGCTGAGAAACACACAGACACGAAGCTGACGTGCTTCAACAGAATCATTCTCAAGAATTACATACATGCAGCTGTGGCTCTGAATCCAGCCCTGTCCCTGCTTCTATTTGAAATCTCAGGATTTTCTATTTTTGGTATAATCTACCAGACTAGCAAGAACAAAGCATGAGGAAGAGCCTAATAAACAAATAATAATTAAAAAAACCCAAAAATCACACAAAGAACCAGTATTAAATAAATCCCAAAATAATAATTTATTTTAAGGGACTCTCTGTTTATTTTGGCAGCCATATCCATTAGCATTTGGGGATGAGGAATTTAAGTTTCAACTGATACCCTGAAAAGCAAGAAGACCAAGCGATTATTTGAAGTACAGCAACAGGACATGGTTGCACTAAATAGTCATCAGAGTGACTTATTACAAAGCGAGATACAAGGTACAAATACCCTCAGAGTGTTACAAGAGACAGAGATATCAAAGAACCACTTATCTTGGTGTCACGGATATCTCCCTAGACCACCCTCAACAGCTCTTCTAAGCACACCTCCAGACTTAAAATGGACCAGTGTCAGGCAGCATCCCCCTTCATCCGGGTGCAAAGTCATTGATAGTCTGTATTCATGCTGTAGTTAATCCCTTTACACACATATGCATCATTTGTCCTCTGAGTTATGTGGTATGCCTGGCCTAGCTGACATCAGAACAGGCTTCCAATGCAAGCCTATAATCCAGGTAGTACCACTCCCTTAATTCCAAAAGCAGTTCAAAGGATTAAAGGTAAATGATTACCTTTGTGGGGCCCAAGAGGCAGGACAAATTCATTTCACTTCTGATGCCTGAAACCAGAACTGACAGGAGTGATCTGATACAATTCATATATTGTATTATGACTGTGTCATATTACTCTGAGTGATAAGGTAATACCCACATACAGGTAGGGTGTCTGGAGAAATACACCTGCAGCATGCTTGACCATGAAACAGAGTTTTTGGAGGTTTGGCCATATGATGAATCTTACCACGGTTCTTTATGGTCCCATTAAATAGAGAAAGCAGGATCATATTTGTATTGCATCTGTATAACTCATTTTATACCAGCTTTATTAATACTGTGGTACCATGCCTTCTCATTTTTTTTGCTGTTACCTAATAATACCAGTTTCCATAATCATAAATTCAAAACAGCAAACCATTTCTAAACTTTTAGAAAACAAATGCAGAGAACCAGGCACAAAGCCTGGCACTATCTTTTTCCAAATATTTGTTGCCTACGATTTCAGAGAACCCAGCTAAAAGAATGCACCTCAATTTACAATTCAAGACCAGATTTGATCACGTAAGTTTAAAAATGGAGACTATTAAATTACAGTGTGCACAAATGCGTGTATTACAGCGTGTACAAAACATGCAATCCCTTGGCAGATTTCCAGCACAGACCTTGATGCCACTTTTTGGAAGCCTGCTGTGTGCACGTTTCAGAGCCCAGGAGACAGCTGTGAACACGCATCCACTGCCACCTATGGAGTCACCTGCTGCGCTTTATCCCAAAATAAAACATCCTGCAGCATCCTACCAGGGAGCATCATCACCGATGTGTAGGCAGCACTTGCCTGATTGCCTGTCACTATTTCTAGTGCTCTGTTTTTCTCTTCAGATGGGAGAAAAATCTTGGAGCAGTTTCGGTGGTATAGGACAAGGCACAGGAGTGAGACCGTCCCTCCAGAGCCATCCCTGCTGGTTACTGAATAGACACCTGAAGGCAACATCATATGGATAATTCTGACCTGCAGTAGATAGCTACTTGCAAACCTTTTTATGCTGTTATTCATCTCCTGAGCCATCTGGTCCCTGTTTCTGGATACCTGCAGATGGATTAATAAACCAATCTAATAGAGCTGTACATATTAAATATACAGGAGAAGCAGCTGTTTGGTGTTTGTTGTGAGCTTTCTATTTTTCCCTAATGTTTCAGCCATTGTAGTTTAAAGTTCTAAGGAACAGTTTTCTTCCTCATCTACTCACAACACAAAATAAATTTATCTCTCATAAAAGAAGCCTGTCATTGAAAAGCAAGTTATAATCAGCATAAATATAATTTTCTCCTTGGAGTAGAAAATTTAGGTTCAGCCTTTGAACAGCACTGTCAGTTCATCTTATTATAATATACCCCCCTGACAGCTCCCATATTAATTGCAGCACATTGCCTGCAGTGTGTTCACTTGGTTGTTTGTTTACTCTTAACTAAGAATGAATTTCAGAAAACTTTACTTCCTTGCACATACAAGTGAGGTTAGAGGGAAACAAAACCTATTCTTAAAAGACCTCAAACTGTAGATTATTAATTTTAATAATCCAATTAGTGCTCTTTGGGATAGTGCTCATAAATTTCTCGAAGTGGGCCTATAGAGGTTGACATATAAAACAACAGACAAGAAATATGTCTGTAAACAAATAATGAGAATAAAAACATTTTTTTTTCTACCATTAAAAAACAAAATAATATCCTTAGGGTGCCTCTGAGAAATATCTGAGGGAAAAAAAAAAAAAAGGGAAAAGGAAAAAAAACAGCACACCACATAGCCCCTCGTGAAGCCAGGGTTTTTTCAGCTTGATTAAATGGCTGTTTCAACTTTCCTCACCTGGTAGCTACTGATCTAATTATACCAGCATTCAAAAGACATTTTAAAGAGAAAAGTGCAGATGTGGGATCAAAAATATAAAAAAAGAAGAGAATGGCTAACACCAGCAATTAAAGGCTACAGAGCTGAAACCCAAGTATGTTAGTTGTGGTAATTCAGGGTGGTGGGGTGGGAAATAAAAACTATCTGTGGCAAAAAAACCCCCAACAAACAAACAAACCTCTACTCCACCCCAAACAAAAGCTAAAATGCTACCTGAGGCAGGGAGTAGGAGTTTGAAGGTATTTAAATAAAAATTTCCACCCCCACCCCCCCATATAAGGTCAGCAGCACTTCTCAAAGATCACAGAACATGAACTTGCAGTTTTAAAAACTTGCAGAAGTGTCTCTAATGGGCCTATACAAAAATAAAAAAAAGACCCTAAACTGCTCAGATTGTACAACTTTATTTTTGACTAAAGCCCATGAAAGGTCATAAGGAACTTGTAGATGAGTTATGGAGTAAATAGCAATAATTCTACATATCCAAGGAGAACCCTGTTATCAAAACCACTACTGCTCAGGCTTTGAACATTCCCTACAAAATTTTCAGGGTGAAAACCAACAGCTATCTCCAGAGCCACAAGTATAACACAGATCTCTTTTGCTCCCTGTATCTCAGTTCTGAATTCCTTTTTCTCTTTTTCAAGCACATTAAAGTTAAATTAATCAGAACTCCACACTGTGATAATCAGAAGCATCATACAGAGAAGAGTATGGAGGCTCAGCACAATCCCCTTTGACTTCAGATGCTGCAGTGCATAACAGGAAGCCCTGTTACCTGGCCACCACTCCATGTTCCTCTGAAAACATGTGCCAGCCCAATTAGTGAGTTTTCTAAACACCTTTTTATTCCTCCTTCTTCCCCAGCACGTATTGGTGTTCCTCAGAATGATGTCCTCAATGTGGTTCCCATTACTCATGTATATTTTACCTTCTCTGTCTAGTGAGTTCAAATTGCTACAAACCATCCTCATAACTGGTCAGATTTATGCCCACCCAAGCCTCATCTCCATCTGTTTCAGTGACTGCACTTAAGAGGGTCAAGTTGGATGTGAGCCATTATCCCAGAGGTGGAAAACCAAGGCTTTACACACTAAATCGATGGTTATCTTTGTCTCAATGCAGTGGACAAAAGGATACAAGCCAGAGAACAGTAAAAATTCTTCACTAGAGATATGTAGGAGCCTATTTGGCCGGTGAACTGCACTTTTGACACCTGTCAGTAATATACATGGCCATCTAGTGAAATGAGCTTACATTTTTCTTGGAGAAAGCATTTCAAACTCACTTCTGAAGTACAAGGATGAAGTGAAAAATTAAAACCTGTAGCATAGTTTGTTGGCATATTAAAGAGATATGAGTGACATAAACGACTGCCTCTCTTCTCAGAGACGGGTACAAGGATGCACCTTTAACTGAACCATAAAGTTGCTACAAAATTTGTTTTTCTCAGTCTAAACCATTGTAGAACAGTCTGCCCAGTTCTGGGGAAAAAAGAGGCAAAGAAGCAGTTATGGATGAATACTGACAGGAAAGTACCCTCTACTGCATGCAGATGTGCCTCCCTTACTGCATGAAACAGGTCCTTAAGCACTTCTTGGTAAGGAAATATGGATTTGTTGTTTCCCAGTCAGGGCAGAAAAGCATTATTGCCTCTAAATTTTAGGGAGAAGTTGTGGGGCTTTGGTAGGTAATGTGATTTGTTCAGGCTCATCAACCAACCATGGGCTGAACCTCAGAGAGGAGGGGGATGCTCCTTCCCTCCCAGGCTACTGCACACAGGCTTCTCCATCACAGCTGCCCCAGTCAACAAGTGTTCTCCAGAAAGAGAAAAGTGAGAGGCCAAAAGGCCACTGGACAAAGAAATCAATTGCTTTTCAGCTGTCACAGCTAGACAACTATTTGGTTTCATGTTCTTTTTTTCCATGCAAGTATGACTTACACGCACTGGCACCCATTAATGGCAATTGGGTTAAGTCAATTTGTTATCCAAGTAATACTCTAGTAACAGTGTCTTAAAAATGAAAATGCATCCTGCTACTCCAGTGCAACTTTGGAAACCAGCCTGAACTGACTTGCTTCTCCCCAGCAGTGCTGCTAGAGGTGGATGTAAACACTGCAGAGCAAGGTACAATTACCTTTCTGTTCTTAGTGATGCAGGGAATATGAGAAATTTGCAGTGTTTCCAAGGTCATGCCAGAAAATTAAGAGCAGTCGGTGCTGGAATCAGGCACATTGAGCAAGTGCCTCCTTGATGTGGCACATTACAGTAGTATTTAACATTTTATTAAAGTGGATATAATCAGTATTCCCTGGATCAATTTTCCTTTCTACTGGACATTGCGTATCATCCATTGCTGTTAAATATTTCAAGAAAGATAAGCAGTATAATTAAACATCATATTGCAAGTGAAATATTGTTGGGGTTCCTCCCCCGTGCCATGTGGTCCTGGGAGAGGGGCCGTGGGGGGGAGACATGGGGTTTCCCTATCCCCTGGTCAACCTCGTTCCCCGCTGGTTGTTTTGTGTTCCCCTGCGGGGGCAAGGACCCTCAGGTCCCGTGATTGTGGCAGTTTTCCTTGGCATCATCAGCCATGCGGCTGGGGAAATAAACATCTCTGAAAATATCTACCAAGAATCGGTCCATATATATTTCTTTTCCACGGGCCTCATTGTCTGATACATCGTGTTGCAGTACCTCCACTGTAACAAATGGTAGAGAACTGCGAGCAGAACAATCCCCAATCCCTAAGGACAACGACTGATTTGGGAGTAAACTCCAGATTCCTCTTCTTGTTTTTGTTTTGAGCTGCATACGGACATTTATCTTAAACTTGAAAAGCTTCTTGAACAACGATTTGTAAATTTTAGCTTAATTCAAGCCCAAAAGGAACTGAAACACTTCCTGGCATGGTTGTTTAAGAACTTTTTCTACATTTCTTAGGATTTAATTCTTACCAAAGACTTCTGGAAGACTGTTTGGACACAGTTAATTTCTGAGTCAAAATATATGCCGATGGAAGAATATTTTCATTAATATTATTTAATTACCAAGACTGTTGAGCAATGTCAGCTGTGTCTCGGTGAAGGGAAGCCTGGCTCAGGGACCGTGCGACAACCCAGGCCACATGGACCGAGCGCTCTGTGAGCAGCAGTGAGGCAGTTCCCGCGCGTGGGCGGCGCAGCGCGAGCTGCAG
>NW_008240226.1:2338621-2347854 GCF_000691975.1 Corvus brachyrhynchos
GCGGCGGAGGCGTGGGGGCGGCCCCAGGCAGCGGCAGCACAGCTGAGAGCAGACGAGGCGGCGCGCAGTTTGCTGAGCGGCACAGCCCGGCCCAGCCTGCACGGCCCTGAATGCGACCCCGGGAAGAGCGCGCAGGCACGAGCAGCCCCGACGGCCCCAGCAGCCCTGACAATTCCAACACGGGAGAGAGCGAAAGCGAAAATGCAGCAAGACAGAAAACAGCAGCCACTTGGAAAAAGGAAAAAAATCATCATAGCTAAGGTTTTAGGAGTAGTAAAATGGTATAATGTTAAACAAAATTATGGTTTTATAACAAGCTGTGACAACCAGGAAGACATATTCATTCATAGAACTGCTATTAAAAAGAATAACCCTGAAAAATACATCCCAAGCTTAGGAAATGGAGAAATAGTAGAGTTTAAAATAATCCAAGGAAGGAAAGGTTTACAAGCAGCAGAGGTCACTGGGCCTGATGGTGTTTCTGTGAAAGGCAGTATATATGCTAAAAATGGTAGTCATGTTAGACAATATTCCCATTACAAGCAGCCCCTACAGTCTCTCTTTCCTAATCCCACCTTTCCCTTTTACCCTATATCCTATTATCCCCAGTGTATTCCCAATCCATTTATTCTCCCATGGTTTCCCTCACAAAACCATGCCTTTGCCAATTGTTTCCCCAAAAATCCCTTTCCAATGCCGAGTGGGGGATGAAGAGGGGGAGGGAAGAAATTAACTATTGTTGTTTAGAATTCCAACAAGTACAAAAACCCTCTCCTGCCTCAGTTTCCTCACAAAGCATGCCCAGAGAGTCCTGTCTCCCTTCTGTCAGCCTTAAGATGTTCCACAGAATCTGTTTGGACATTTAAAGACTCAGGAGGGTGGCTTATTTTGTTTTAAATATGTTTAAACATGTTCTTGTTATGTTTATCCAGTTGTTTTCAATGTTAGGTTTTACATCTCTTTTTGTTAAAAATAAACGGGTGAAATGTTGGGGCCCTCCCCCCCCTGCCATGTGGTCCTGGGAGAGGGGCCCTGGGGGGGACACACAGGGTTTCCCTGCCCCTGCTCAGCCTTGTTTGTTCCCCATTGGTTGTTTTGTGTTCCCCTGCACGGGCAAGGACCCTCGGGTCCCGTGATTGTGGCAGGTTCTCGGCAGGGGACCAGCCATGCAGCTGAAATAAACATCTCTGAAAATATCTACCAAGAATCGGCCCATATATATTTCTTTCCATGGGCCTCATTGTCTGATACACGTGTTGCAGTATCCCCACTGTAACGAAATATAATTTGCATTTCTCTTAAGATATGTCCTGCTATCAATTCAGTAACTGATTCAAATTTTCTGAAAACTGTAGATGTTTACCAAAACAGTAATTTCCTGTTATTTTCATTCAACTACTTCAAATCACTTAAACGTGGAAGGCAAAGATCCCTCTCTCTAGTCAGGAAATCCCCAAGAAACCTAAAGATAGTAACTTTGCTATGATCACACTCTTCCATGTTGAAGGAAATCTTGGAATATAAGGAAGTAGCTTAGTTTGAAGGTTATGAACTAATTATTTTTGCCTTTTTGGGATCCTGACACAGCTTAGAAAGTCCCTCAAAGCCCTTGAAAGTCATGGCCAAAGCCAGTGTTACAATAACTGAGAGACACTAGAGTTTTTGAACTCCTTGCCAGAAGCAAATACCAATTTTGAAATCTGGATTGTTACTAAGGGACTGTCTCCCACAGAACCATATGTTACACAGCACTTGCATTTCTGCTGATAACTTAAGGTTTTTTGCCCCTTTTTCTCCATGAAGGGCTGAGCACTGCAGAGCAGAAGCACAGATGCAAGCCCCTTTCACATGCTCCAATTTCAGCCTGGGAGTTCTATGTCAGGTCTGTGTAATGAGGAGTCTGGCTTTGAGTCACAGTCTGAATATTACAAAACTCTCTGGAGAAAAGTTATTGTCTCTGACCCTGAAACCTAACCTTCACCAGATCTGTGTCATGTGAAATACAATCAACAAAAACCAGCATAGCATATTCTGAGTAATCATTAACCTTAATTTAACAGCCCGCCTATACTAATTTTCATTGCTCTCCTTCACAAGATAAAATGCAAGCAGTCAATGCAATCTTATCCTGCCCTTAGATGTGCCAAATTTCTGTTCTATGAGTAAAATTTTCAAGCCCCCACTTCTTTGGTTTTTTGCGAAACAGGTGTAATAAATACCAGCTCTGTAGCACAGTCCACTCCAATTGACATGATTTTAGCAAAATCAAGTTCTTTATCCTCACTCCTGTGCTTAATGTTAGTGATATATTTGTCATAGTTCTGATAATATTGATCATAAAAAATCTGTTAACATTTAAAATTGATTTTAAAAGACACTTCCAGGCTCAAACACCTCTGAAAATTTGAGGTAACAGGGAGTTGCACTGGATTTAGGCATTCTTTCTCTTGCACAGCACTAAAGTTAATATTCCTCACCAGCAATGCCATGCAGCTCAAAACCTAAACAGAGATGCCATTAGATCATTTATACAATGGTTTTCTTTGTAAATATTTTCAGATGCATGGCAGAAAAGTACATTAAGTATGAGCAGTGCATTTTCTTTATCATTGAGCAAATAGAGGCCAATACATGGGCCTAAGGTCACTTAGACCTGTGTTCAAAGTGTTACATAGCTCTGTTATGCCATAATCCATCAGAGTTACCTTCCTCTGAAGCAGCATTTTGTACCTCAAGTTCCATAACGTTCCTGCACTAAAAGTCACTCATAGTTAGCATCGCAGCTAAAGCGGTACCTGCCTATTTCTTTGCTAGTTTGTTTCACGACAGGAAAGGCCGCCTATTACAGAAAAAGCAAATCCTGAAATATATACAGTGAGCTTATTTTTGTGTCTTATCTGATATGTTATCAGTGAACATCTCGGAAGAGGTTTCTTTCCCTCATCAGTCATCTTGGAAATAAAACACAGCGAGAAGGACAGATGGTTGTGTGTGTGTATGTCTGCATTTTTGTTAGAAGAAAGTCTGTGGGGGTTAATGGATAGCAAAGGAGTGGAAAGGGAAAGGACATGGCTTGTCTCCCGGTCTTTGATTCGAGCCTTGTTCATCCAATGGATCAGTGGCCCCCAGCAAGCAGCCGCAGGCAGCACTGCCTGGCAGCACACGCTCTGCAGGAGCCAGCTCAGCGGGGCTGCTGAGCCACTTGCCTTTTTCTGGTCACTCACCCCATGGGCTGAACACCTACTGTCACTCATTCCCTTTCCTCTCATTTAAATAAATGTTTTTGTTACAGATACAAGCATAATTATAAATAAATATTCTCTCACACAGGCACATTCACACAGGGAGGGAAACCAGCAGGACTGTACTCATGCTCGATGGAAGTCTGCTTACTTCAAAGCATTAGTGCCATAGACACACACAGGTAAAAGGGGCCTATCCATCTTTGGCAAGCTCATTCAGGTGAACAGAAAAATACCAGTCTAAAATACAGATCTTCCCTAACTCTCTTGCAATTTATCATTGTCTGATCAGCCACAGTGGCAAGGAGAAACAAAACAATATTTGGGATGAACTGGAGAATATACCTCCACAATCTGTTTGCACTTTGAGAGAGAATTACTAAACTAACCAGAAGCAGCTGCTTTTCAAAGCCACAAACACTTTGGGTTCAGTAAAGTTACAGAAATTATACATGCAAAACACAACTTATCCTAGAGACACTGAGTGCTTGAAACAGCATTAGAGCCAGTGAGGTATAGGCTTGCAACCAAAATCCCTACGTCTTTCTTAGTCTTGGTCAACAGAACATAAAGTTCAAGAGAAAGGGAAAACCTGTACTTAAGCAAAGACTAGAAGAAATTATGCTTCTTATTTAAAAGTTCCTTAGGTAAATTCCTTACCTAATAAACAGGAAGGTTGGCACTCACAGCCAACAGTCACAGTAAGGGACTACAAAAGATACACAAACCATGAAGCATCAGACCCAGCAGCAGAGGAAGATTTAACGGGTCTAGGAATCAGTACAACAGATGGAGGGGAGAAGGCCACATCCCTGTTATTCCAGCTGTTCTTGCTATCCCCAGCACAAGGCTGGCAGGAATGGCAGGTGCTCAAGAAGCAAACCTGCTGCAGTATCTACGCTAGACTGCTGCAAAGACATGCGCCTACAGAGGTGCAGATCTGCCTTACTTGCGGTGCTTGGGTTTTGTTTTTGTTTTCCTTATTGGCATTCAGGCAAGCAACTTAAAACCACAAAATGAGCTAAACTCATCACTGGCCTGTAGATAGGCTTCTCCTGATTAGTTTCTTTGAAGCACCAGGTGATCTTACCAGACTAACCTTGTTTAGTCCACACAGATAAGTTTGCTTGTTAGAAAAGACAAATCCTACAATATGTCTGTTCTAACATTTCATTTTCCTGGATATTTTGAGTTGTGCTCACTCTATTTCCCTCAAACTTTGGCCTTTGCACTCCAGGAGGTCCTATAAATACAGCTTTACCCTTGGCACCCAACATGCCTAGAGCTAGTAGCAGATCCCTCTCTTTATCCTGAGTCTCCAGATAACATTGTAGGAGAAAAGATGAAAGGTTTTATTCATTGTGAAATCAGAACACGCCATTTTCTTAAGAAAGAGTAACACACAGTATCATGAGAGACCTTCGTGACCATTTGCCATACCCAAGGTCTTGGGGACTTTGTGGAGGTAACTCCCTCTCTACTTCCTGATCAGAACCCAACGTGTCCTTATGGTGCAGGTTTGGTGTTCAATGGCAAGAAGGATGAAAGTCAGCCATATAAAATTTTCTGCACTTCAAATAAATTAGTTCTTCATTGGACTGCTTTAATCTTAGCTTTTGCCCATGAACACAAGTTCCTATTATTTTTCATTAAAATCTTCAAGTCCACAATCCATAGACAACAGACAGCACATAAAACTGACCCCAGATAAGAGATACATCTTATTGCTGGGCATAGGAAAAAATTCAAAGAATTTGGATTCAAGGTGGCTCTTCATAGACAGCGATACCAACAACTTATTGATTTGGTTTGTGCCTATTTAGATTCCAGAAACTAAATTCTCACATGGCAACCTTTTTGAATTATGATTTCTGTCTCTGGTTGGCAAGGGACTCCTATCTGATGGATAATAACAGGTTATTACTTCCTTGATCATCACTCAGCTGGATTAGAACCATACAATATATCCTTAGCAACACAACTACTTCAAGCACATCAAGCTTTTCTTCTTCTTATGGCAGGCTATAAAATTTTGAGTCATTATACCTTGATCTTTATCTAAAATCAATATATAATAACATTAGACACATATAGTCCACACAAAGTATTTTTAGAAAAACGCCCTTAAACCTTCCCGTAGATACTCCACTGCCCATACTTTTCCTCTCAGAACAGACAAAACATCCTCTAACAAGTGATGGCTTCAACTGAAAGAGGGTAGATTTAGGTTAGCTATTAGGAAGAAATTCTTTACTGCGCGTGTGGCGAGACAGTGGAACAGGTTTTCGAGAGACATTGTGGATTCCCCATCCCTGGAAGTGTTCAAAGCCAGGTTGGATAGGCTTTGAGCAACCTGGTCTAGTGAAAGGTGTCCCTGCCTGTGGCAGGGAGGTTGAAACTAGAGTCTTTAAAGTTTCTTCCAACCCAATTGATTCTATGATTCTGTGATTCTATACGGTGTTTAGTCATGTTTCTTTATACTGTGCTCTTCCAGTTGAGCATTAAGAAAATAATTTTTAAAAAGAAATCCAAATTTCCTCTCTGCATTCTACGGCATCAGACTAATGAAGGCTCAGGGGATTTAAAAATGTGTAGCTCTTAATGGCTCACATATACAGCCTGAAGGCTGAGGTAGAAATCAGAGAGGCTCTTTTTGTCTCTGATATTAAACATACAAGTCTTGTGTCCTTCACTTCCTCCAATAAAATATGCTGATGGATTCTACTTGTGAATTGTCTCTGCTTTGCAGAGGTAAGAAGGCAAGGAGAAGTAGAAACTCAATGGAAGCTCTTTTCTTCTGTTCAGGAACAGGCAGTATTGCTGCCACTGTGCAGCTACTGCAAATATGTCACTTAAAATTTCATACAGAAAATCACAGTCGTTGAGGGAAGAATGGCTCAGGTGAGAGTTGATAGGATACAGCTACTATTTTCTCCCTCACTAAAAATCTGTTTGAAGGTCTATAAACAAATTTTTTAAAAGTCAAAAGTCTTCAAGAGGACCATTTGCCATAGCTGAGAATAAAATAATTTAAAGCAAAAAAAAAAAAGAAATCAAATGAAAGTGCAAAGGGTGAAAGGAAAAGGTCAAAATATCTTCTTAATCAAATGGTAGTACATTATGCCTCCCAGCCAAGTTGTTTTTTTCTTTTTCTTTTTTTAACTTGTATCTTTTAAAAACAGTGCACAGTTTTACTCAATCATGCATCAACACTGAAAATCACAAGAGTCTCCCTTAGTTATTTAATGAGAAAATAAATTAGAGGAATAATATGTCATGTTGCAGAATAGGCTCACAGATGAAATCTATTTGGGTCCTTACAGACTTTTGAGTCATAAAATATATTGGATGAACCACAGCTTATTATCTGAGAGGAGCTGCTTACTACTGGTTACATATTGCAGAAGTAGATCAATTGTGGGCTGACTTATTTTCTGTTTTGTTTTGGTTTTTTTTCATAACTATTAGGAAAGCATACAAACTGACCTTTAAAGTAATGGTTTTTTTCTCTAAAATCCCAGAAGTAATTTTAGTTTAAAAATTGAGAAAAAAAGAAAGGAAAACAAATTTTAAAATCTCTAAGATTTTGAAAAGGGACTGTAGTCCTTCAGCCAGCTCTATTACACACTAGACAAAGGCATATGCCATACTTACATTGATTTTCCATACCTACACTGATTTTGAAACTAGAAAAATATAAAAACATGTTTTAAGCAGATACTCTAAGTAGAAAAAAGGATTAAATAATAGCACAATATCTAGTATTCTGACTATACATATACTTTGAATTCAAAATCACCAATAAGATTTTACAAGTTAAAAAATGCTAAGAAACTAATTAAGAACTTAAAAACAATGAAATCTTTACTGTAGTGGATACTGAGGGACTGCTAGAGATCCCACCACTTAGTCATGTTACTTTACTAGTAGTGCAATATTCCATACAAAGGACCCTTGAGTCCCTCTTCTCCTTTCCCTTCCTTTATTTTTTTCCTCCTTACTGCAAAGATAGAATACACAAGCAGCCAGTCAGCCAAATGGCAGTGGCTATAAAAAGGAAATATGCACGTATATATAATTGTTAATTAGCTCCATAACTAGAACCCTGTATGTTTGCACAGCTACCTGGGGCATCAGGAGTCCCCTAAAGCTATGCAGGAGGAAGGAGGTGTTTGAGGCGGATTTCACTGCTGGGGAATTCTCCAACTGGTTTATGTTGTCACATACCGTGTAGTTGCGTACAGCCAGGGATCGGCTTCTGAGGAAGCAGAGGCATTGCACTGGGGAGGCAGAGGAGCAGATCAAAAGCAGAATGGGGTCATCCAGAGATTCAGAGTTCTGAGGAAACCAGGGTAAAAATGATCCAGTCTGTAATTTAGATTCCTTTTCAAAATGGTTTTTTCCTTACAAATTGAGTATTCCATAAAACCCTGCCTGCTGTTCATTAAGTCAGATGCCGATAAAGAAAGGAGCAGTCCCTACAGCAAAGAGCTATGCTCCTGCTGGGAGTTTCATGCAGCCTGAGGATGGGATGTTGACATTCTCCAGCATAAGTCCAGGGCAGAGTAATCCTAAATCCAGACCTTACAAAGTGTCAGGAGAAGAATCTTTTCTATCTTCTAGAAATTTTATCAGTCAGAAAAAAAGGAGAGTCCCACAGGTAGTTTGTTCTTTGACTTTTTAAGAACTGTTTACAATATCATAAAACTTATGCATTATCAGCAACATACATTTACATTTTTACATTGCATTTTACATAGACATTGATAGGGTTGCCTCTGAGTCACCTCTTCTGGAGGCTGAAAAGGCCCAGCTCCCTCAGCCTGTCCTCATAAGAAAAATGCTCCAGTCCCTTACTTATTTTTGTCACCCTCCACTGGACCTGCTCCAGGTCTCCAGGTCTCTCTTGTCCTGAGGAGCCCAGACTGGACACAGCACTCCAGATGTGCCTCACTAGGGCTGAGCAGAGGGGCAGGATCACAATAAACATAACAGAAAAGTCTAATGCAAATTATAGGTCACAAGTCCAAATTTTTGATTTAAAATTTTTCAGAGAAATGAACCTCAGGAGTCCCTCTATAACCATAGTGCCAATGCCAGCCGTTGAATTTTCACAGAATGCGTAAGCCAGGAAACACGTGCGGTTCATGTAATGGACCTGCTGTTTTTATGAGGCCACAATTCCTTTTCCCCTGCAGATCATTCTATCTTTCTGCAAACAATCAGGGACTGGCCACTGGACTGCCTGGTTTTTAATATTTCTTTTGTAAACCAAGTCCACGCTGAATAATCAAAGAGTAATCAGGTGCACTATAAACTTAGTACAGTTAACCTTGGAAAAAATTGTAGTCTACAGCCACCCAAACTTGCTATACTCATCAGCCTCAGATTACAGTTTTGCAAAGTAATTCTACTGTAAATACTTAAACAATGCCTGCAAGTATCAAGAATAAGACTGCTGATGTATTGCAGTAACAGACTGTTTGCTGTCTCTGTCAGCCAGCCAATCTCAATTACTATCCATTAAAAAGTTTCCATGGAAATAAAAAGTAATGATTCCAGTACTGCATGAGAAATTTTTAATTATTTCCAATACTTAGTCATCTTTAGCAGTGCTCCAATTATGTTTGAATATGTGAATCTATTGCATCTGTGGAAGTCAAGTATGACTCTTGGGACCCAGTCTTACAGAAAGCTAGGCAGGATGAAGAACTTTTCAGTCACAAGTTTTTAAAAATCTTATCTGGAAAAATAAGACTCTGTGCTGGTGGAATACTTTCAACTTAGGTTTATCAACCTGATGTACCCCAGGCGTGTGGGATCAAAGATTACAGAAGACTGATGTCAGAATGATCAATAATACTAAGGTGACACTAATGAGAGTGTCTTTGCAAGTATGCAGTTGGTCTTTTATACCCATGGATGCCCAAAAATAAAGAGGCAGTAATTAATCTCTATATTAACTAGCAATTGTTTACAACACACAGAGAA
>NW_008240226.1:2347886-2369594 GCF_000691975.1 Corvus brachyrhynchos
CAGCAGGAAATCATTTGCTGAGAATACTGGACTGCAATGCTGGAGATCTGGCCAGGATTGCTTGGCTACTGCACCCAGACCACACAGGGATGACTTTTAAAGTTTTGATCTCATTGGAGCACTACTTTTCTCTCCAGTGTTGTGATGAAAAGCCTTTTTTGGCTGTACTGGCTGTGAAGCTTGATTTGAAGTCTGTCACGGATCTGAAATCACACAAAGGAAGCAGGGCCAACCTTTCAACTCCTATGGTCACTAGGAGAGAATCAAATACCCTGGCCTTGCACCAGAAGAGAGCTGTTAAGTTGCAGGTTGAAAGCTATAGGTTGAAGGTTTTAAACTCTTTTTCTGACTAATATGCTCCTGTCTTGCCAGAAAAGACATTGTTGAATTTTTAGTGTCTGTGTATGCTCCAGGAATAAAAAGCACATCAGTTTGTTTTAGAAATGTGAAATTGATTTCAGAAGACTAGGTGGGAAAAGTGTTTCTCTCTCCATGCAAGCAAGACACATTAAAATCTGTTCTCTGCACAACAACAGCTCTGTATTATGCATTAACAGCTCCAAATTATTAGCAGAAAATTTTAAACCCATATTC
Source organism: Corvus brachyrhynchos (assembly GCF_000691975.1). Classification (NCBI taxonomy): domain Eukaryota; kingdom Metazoa; phylum Chordata; class Aves; order Passeriformes; family Corvidae; genus Corvus; species Corvus brachyrhynchos. The sequence goes on from NW_008240226.1 coordinate 2,348,481, forward strand.
AGTTTCTAAGCATGTGACCAGATTTTAAAGATATTTAGCAATTTTATTAATATATCTTACTTTTAAAAGACTGTGCTGAAGTTCCAGGTGGTAGTAACTTGCACATCAAAAGAAGTAGTTTTCACATTCAAATAATGCATACGTGGCTTTCTGATTTTAAATATTTGTTTTTCCAATAGTACAATTCATCACTAAAACTTTACTGAAGTGAATTCAAAGATGACTTCTTGTCAGACAGTAAAAAGACTGTACTACATTCATTTGATATTTTTTAGCAGAGGTCTGTGGACAGAAAAAAGAAACTAAGTAGGTTTTTTTTCCCTTCTCCACACATTTTCTGTCAGGTTGTATAAGCTTTTGAGCAGTAATTTAGAAAATTACTCCACACAGGCTTAGCCAAGAATCCAGTCAAGGTATATGAAAGATGTAGGAGAGACATCCTTTTACAAAATATGGTTTTCACCTCAGTTTCATAGATCTGCAAAGAGTGGGAAGAAGTATATCACCGCCCCTAAAGATAGAATGGCTGTACTGTGAAAGGACCTATTTGACTTTCAGGAAACTTTATAAAGACCTTAAATTAGCCCCTTCTCTGTAAATCACAAATCCTGAAAAGCTTTCAGGAAGAATGTAAGAACCCAGAAGCCTACTGGCTTAACAGCTTCACCATCTTCCCCTTCCTATTGCAATGTTCTCCCTTTCCAGGTACCCTGTCAGTCATGGCTTTGTGCTAGGCACAAATCAGACTCCCAAGGACAATTGAATTCCATATATTTAGGCATAAGTAATTGGATACTATGTACAGAGTGCATGCACCAGGATTGTTTCTTTGAAGGAAGGTGCACAAATACCCAAGCCCATCACCCAGCCCACATACTCAGCCCCTGACCCCCTGAGATATGTCAAATCTCATTTACAAATAACCTCAGTTGTATTTACTTATCTGAGTGTCACTTCATTTACCTCTCAAGTATCTTCTCACTGGAACTGCATTAGCAGGTTTCAGATCACAGCCCAACCTCCTACTAGCAAACTGGTATTGGGTCTCTTCAACGGCAACCAAAGCCACTTTGCTTTACTTAAGCTGCACATTTGACCTGGGCTTTAAAGACTCCTCAACCTGCAGCAGTCCAGCAGCACTGAAAAGTGACTTGGTTTGTCTGGAACTGGGATAGTTTCTAAAAAATTGCATAATCTTGAGTGACAGCGAACTCTCACAACAGTCAGTGCTACAACAGTGAACAATATAAAAGCATTATGGAAGAACTTAAGAATGGCAACCCTTCTTAAGTTCAATCATTCCTTTGAAATGTTTGTCAATATTTAGGATATCAAGATCACCAACCATGCAAAATTTGAACCATATGTATTTCTATGCTGCCTTTGGCAAGGACCAGTTTAAGATGAAGGTAACATTAAATACATCAAGAGTGTGTGTGTGACCATGGCAACACAAACAGAAGTAAAGAACTACTGTGAAATTTTCAAAATGTTGGACTAATCAGAAATGTCTGCTCCATTCGTACAACAGCTACAACCCAGATGTGTGTATGGAGAGGCTGTCATTTGGGTCAGTGAAGCACTCACAGGACAGACAGTGATTTTACCTGTCAAAAACATGCTTGTTTTATCAGAAGTGTCTAGGCACCCAAGAAGACCTCACTGGCTCATTTGGAGATTGCAAGGCAAATGCCAAACACCATGAGGAAAATGGCAGCCACTGAATGGGAGAAAAACTCAGCACTTCTTGGGATGAGAAGGATGGAGAACAGCATGTCAGGTCACCTCTACCACCAGTAGCAGCACCATAAGGAATGCACAGCTATCTGTAACCACCATGGTCTAATGGATGACAAGAAATAAAACTGAGAAAAACCAGCTTGAAACACAAGTATAGACAAAATTAAGTATCAGATCCTAAAACATGATACATTTTGGGTAACAGGAAAATGATGGCTTTGACAACAACATGTTGCAGTTTTGTAAAGAAACGGAAAACAGGTTCTTGGGTAGGATGCAGAACAGACAGGACAGATGGGACAGTGAGGTATTTGGATACCTATCCCTGTCCTTCACACATGAAGTGCTTGAAGCAGTGTATAAAAATGAAAGCAGCCTTCATCAACAAAGTCCACTAATTGGTCCTGAAGAGTAAGGTTATGCACTCTCTGAGCAGCCTCCCTAATTGAGAAATCAATTCTGAAAACCTGAGTTCATGTGCACATTTTGTGAGTTAGATTGTGTGTGTTCACCCTGAAATAATGTCTGGGTCACCACTTCAGACACTGGTCTTTTCCATTTGAAAAAGAAAGAGCTCACGTTAGAGATGACTACCCCTGCTACACCCTTCTCCTCAGATATAGAGTCCATTGGCAATAATTATTAGTTATTCTTACTCTGCCTTCCTCTTCATCACACTAATACATGCCATCTTATTGCCAGAAAACATGAACATAGAAATGTCTAAAGAAGCACTAAAATTGCAGCTTTAAAACATATGCAGTGTTGATTGATATTAAGAGGGCTCCCGGCATACTGAAGAGCTACTTGTAGACTTTGGACACTTCAAATCATAAATGCACAGGAAAGTTATATAAAAGCAGTTAATATTAGATTAATTGGTAGTAAGAGTAGGAAACTTTATCTAGAATAGCTTTGAAACTAATTTTAATTAAAATTTTTAATTATTACAAAGGAAAAGAATATTTGGAAAATACTTGTGAAATTCTGGTTGTTGCCAAAATAAGGCCTAAAGGAAGGATCAAGTGATCAGCTACATGTAGCTGTATTTCAAAGTGGGTCATTATGCATTTTCTAAATTAAAAATTAAAAGTAACATTTTTACAGACTGTTACATCTCTTCTAGCTGAAGCTCCTACACTTTCTTTGAGTTACATATTCTATTTCATACTTCCTATTTTATAAAAAGAAATAGCGAGTTTCCAAAAATGGCTAAACATGTAAAGTCTTTATTTACAGCTTGTGATGAGGTGAGAAGAAGCGACAGAATTTAGACTTTGACAATTTTGAAAGCAGGTAGTGTGAATGAAAAAAAAAGTCCAGAATCTTTAGCTTTTCCCTCAGAGAGATGCAAAGAGCCCGTAGCTGATATGAGATGGGATATTAACTTAGCATCTCACGTGTAAACTAAGAATGGCAGCTCCAGGTTACCTATAGAGTGTGAAGATTTAATTAGTGAATGTTTGCACTCTTTGTTGAAGATGTAAGACTCCATATAAGTGCTAAGCATTACTACAAAGAGGAATTTCAGACCTTGGTAAGTTCAGTTTACACAGTATAAATGACTTCATATTTCTGCTAGATAATTCTCCAGTACTTTTACCAGTGCTTGCCATCATCTAACTGCAAAAAGTGAAACATTGCCTACCTTAAAGGCAAGATGATGAAATTTTGCAAACTATCCAAAATAATGTATTGCAAGGCAGAACAGCACAAGAAAATATTAACCATGGTGAAGGCCCCGAGTGTGTTACATTCTCTTAAACCTGATTCATTCTTGTTTAAGACTTTATAGACATGAAAAAAAACAAAAAAGGAAGAGAAGAACTAAAATTTATGTTAATTTCTTTCTAAAAATCAAATAAAGGAAGTGCTGGAAAAACCTAATCCCGATGTGTCCAGCCCTAGCCCCATTAAAGTCAACATGAAAACTACTGATGGCAGAGCAGGGTCTCAGCCAATGCAGCATATTTTTTTAGCACAATTTTATTGAAGAAAAGCAAGTTATGCCAGATAGCTACTCATAGGTGATTTGGAAAACAGCACAAACACTGAGGTGACAAAGGCAGCTGCCACTACTCACTTGCCCAAGGTAGTAAAAAGGGAAAGCAGATTTGTAAAGGTGCAGAAAGACCTCTAGCACTGACTGGAGATGAAAGGACTGGAGACATTAAATTTAGATAAAGGTAGTACCATATATTAGAGAAAACAGTTTCAATTCCTTCTATACAAAAATGGGCTTGGCCCTGACAGTTCACTGTCTAGGAAAGAGATGTTGCCATCACATAGTTCTGGGAAATACCACTTGGGGAAAAGATTCTGGTATGTTTTAACTTACTTCTTTTAAATAGAAGCTCCAATGTTTCTGCTGTGAACAGTAGAACCAATCATTACCTACGAGAAAAGCCTTGGTTTAGGAATGAACAGAAGTCCATAAATATCCAGGTATATCCTGCTGCTTCACATATTGCTTGCTTTTATTTGGACCAGTTATCTAAAAGAATTAATGAAGAGTTGGTCTGAATACACCTTGAGCTGGAGGATGACTGCATTATTTTCACACAGACTTTTGTTCAGTTTGCTTTTCCCTGCTGACAGGATGTCCCATTTTCAGGAAGGCAATCTGCTTTTCAGCTGCTGCTCTCCTTGGAGAAGGTATGGCACGGCAGCTAGGAGGTAACATCCTCGTGCGTCTCCAGCTGTCCGCAGGAATTGCCAGCGTACGGTGGGACACAAAACGGGGAGGGAGGATCGCGGCTGAATTTCTGGCTTCCTTCTGTCTAATTGTGTTTTAATGATCTCACTACTGGTTATCTTGCCCATCAACTGCCCTCCGCAGCAAAACAGGCCCCATGAATCAGGCACATCATCTCAGCACGGCAGGGCTGTTTACAGAACCGAAATATGTAATTTAATAATACTTCAGGCCAGATTCTCAGCTGATGTGAACATGCACAGTCTCACCAAAGTCATTGGATCTATTCTGACCAGCTTTAGGCAAGGAGCTGGCTATCTGTTCATAAGGACTGTGGAAAAGAGCTTTTATTTATACACTATGCAAGGGCAGGAAAATCCCACATTCCCACTGGGTTGTCTCACTGCATGCCAGTTTCTCAGAGCTCTGAGCTAATTTGAGGAAACACAATTAGAGAGAGTGTCATAGCTGCTAAAAGGTCTGTAATTCATCACCTGCAGAACAAGGGTAGTCAACACTGAAAAATGCATGAGCTACTCTGAGTTATTTGAGCCACTGGAGCAGTGGATCACAGCAGCACGTATCCCAGTTCTCTTCCCTTCCTCCCAGGTTAGCAAAACCAGGCTGTGAGCAGAACTCTTTCTCTGCAGAGACTCTGCCTCCTTTATGCATTCTTTGCACAACAGCATGGTTTTTCCAGCAATCTTACAGACACACTTTTAGATCATTTTAACATCAAGGTCAGTACCCTGGAAGGTGACACATGGGCATTTAAAAATCCTTGTTCAGGGGATACATTGGACTAGGATCTCCATCTCCCTGATCTGGCAATCCCTAATTCCAGTCTCAGTTCAGAAGCCTAAGTCAATCAAACCAGCAAGCACACTTGGGCTCTTCCTATTAGAATGAGCTCCACAGGGACTAAGGCAAAGCCTGGTGTCTGAACACCAACTTGTTCGCACACACCCTTGATGCTGCTAGTCAGAGTCTGGTCAGAATTGCTGAGACAATGCTGAGAAGCAAATTCAGGCACCTGAGGAACTTTAAAGTGCAAAAACAAGTCCCTCCTCAGATGTCCAAATGTTCCAGATACCGAGTAAAGAGACCTCAGGGTAGCCATTAAGACATAGGTCTCAAAATCCATTTTTGTGATTTTTTAACAACAGAAATTATCAGTTTAGGCCTGAATCATTACATATGTATAGATGCCCAGCTCTGGAAATTTTTATCAGCCTAGATTTGATCTACACGTTGTGTTATATTCCACTAAAGAGTTCCACGCACTTTTAACCTGTTGTTTTTTGGTTTTATTGCTAAGCTATCAGTGTGGCACAAAGACTAGATGAAAATAGTTTCTGAGCTAGTACTTCAAAATGAGATAATGCAACATCAGCTGCAATTGTTATAAGAGAGACTTTGTGGAGAAGTTTTAAATGAGAAGAACACCTGTGATATAATAGGTTTTTGTGGTTTGTTTTGTTTAACAATATTGGTCTTTCATACATGAAAACAAGAAGTTTATGCTGTCATCATTTCAGGTGTGTATTCAAAGCAGGGATTACATTTTTAAGCACAACGAGTGGAAACCAAGGAGAAAGTAGGTTGCAGGAAATACTATGTGCTCTAATGCCATCTATTTGGACTTACTGAAATACACAGCAGGCTGTACTGTCAATTAATGGGATCAATGGGATGGTGTGCGCTGGGGCATGCCACATCTGGCAGGCGTTCTAAGGACAATCTGATTCTCTCTCAGCATTGTGTACAGCTCCACACATCTGTTTGTGAAAGTTCAAGGCTCAGTTTATACCGTGATTAAACCCAAAAATATCTTTTCACACGTGGCACGCACAAAACACAGTGAAAGAAAGCTTAGGCAATAATCCATGAGAAGAGAGCTAAAAGCAGAAAACCTCACAAATCAACAACAGTCTGCCTGCCCCTATGCAAGTTCCCCCAAGTCCTGGGGATGTGGAGGCAAGAATTTGAAGAGACGATAAAGAGATCTCATATTCCTTGATCACCACAGAAGCAATGACTTTCTCAGATTGGATATACATGACAGTTGATGCCATGATGAGAAAAATGTATCCTGCTTTAAGAAACGTGATTTGTATAGCTGGTGAATGTGAGGTGGCAATTATAAATACTGAGGGATTTGTTTCTTCTGGGGTAAGTTTTGAAGAGCTTTTCAGAGAAACTTCTCACTGCTACATTAATATTTTCACCTTTAGATTCAACTGACCTGACTCTGCTTGAGGTAATAGATGTGAGAGTCACTAGAAACACCACCTGAATCAATGTGGTGGGAAAGTTGAACCTGGTAGCCAATGTCAGGTGTTGGATGAAACAATGTGTACTCAGAAATATTTTTAGTACCTCTTTCAAACCACAGCTTAGCTGATGTTTGAAGTAAAGCTAATGGCACCTTTCTGACATAAGGAAGTATCTATGTTGATGATGCTGCATCTAGTTTTGTCAACACTAATAGCAAAACACGAGAGTTTTACAGGTTGTAAAGATGGTTTTGATTTAACACAGATTTTTCTCTAGTGCTGAGAAAGGTGTTAAAACAGACTTAAGCACTCTCATTTTTAAAGTAGCTATTTTGTGTTAAGCAGTCCCATTTAAATGAAAGTCATAAATTGTGCATGCGCTCCTGCTGGCTATTAGCTTCTAGTTAGTAGATTCTGAATTACCTTCCCAGAGTGAAATGCTTATGTGAGTCACAGTTCATAATATTGCTTATTCAGCTACACCTCTGTAATTCGAGCTAATTGAGTTAAGTAATAGTGTCACAGGACTTTGGTGCAGACAGTTTCTGCTCTGGCTGTAGCTCCTTGTTGTCAATTACCAACTCACACTAATCACTATTACTGTCAAAACTGACATCAGTGTATGGCAGTATTTATCTTACTCCAAAAGGTTCATTTACATGTGGTATCTATTCTCTGCCTTCACACCTTATTCCCATTATTTGAAGTGTTCCCACCTACCCTCCCCCATTCTATCCTTTCCTCTTTCTGTTATTAGCCATAGCCCTCTTTTACGATTATTTTTTTAATTTATAGTATTAATCCCATTATTTTCAGCACTGATCAACAAACGTGGGTTCCCTAGCAGTTCGCTTTCCTCTTCTCTGCCGAATCAATCGTTACCATAATGGGCGTCTTGTTACTCTGACTGCCTGCTCTGCACATTTTTCCAATGAAGGTGCTGGAGAGTCTCAGAAACCCCTCAGCTTTTCTCAGAGAACTGATCCGCTGAACTCCAAAGGACCAGCATCACTGGAAATGAGAGAAAGCAATGGCTGATCATGGCTTTACCTTGCACTACTCTGCTGAAGCTTTCAAATTTACTTGCAGCTGCTGCTGATGATACAGTATTGGAAGAGATTTTACAGCAGCAGTATATTGATGCTATAAATAAGATCAAACAGTATTCCTGTTAATGATGAGGCTTAATAAGGAAGAAGACATAAAAAAATCTTTCAAACCCCTACAGTGTTTCTACAGTTTATTTATTGTCTTACTTCCTACAGCTCTCTTCAATATCTCACTTCTCTTATGATTCTTTGTTATGACTTTGATACACTTAGATATCTGGCTTTCTTCTAGGCCATATTTTATATTGGACCTAGATTACTTCTTCTCATGCTATATGGACAATACTTGTTTTCCCATACCTTCCCTGTTCTTTATTCTTTCCACATCTCTTTTTTTCTGCTTCTGCCTTGCTGCACGTCTCTCCAAAGTTGTATGACGCTGCCTTCTAGTGACTGCTTTACCGGCTCATCTTCTGTTCATTTCTATTCCCAATCTTCATTCTACTCCTTGCCCACTTTGGATCCTTCCTATACGAGGTCTTTCTGTATCTCATTTAGATTACTTATTTCAGAATACAGTCCCTAAGCACAAGTATAACAACCATAACTTAAACTCCCCCATCATCACGATTTCATATTGGGCAAGAATTTGTCTGGCTGAATTTAGAGAATACAGTTAGTTAGCCCTATTATGCAAAAATACTATCTGAAAAAAAATTAACAGTTACATAAAGATGAAGATGGTCAGGTGTGTCCCCTGGACCATAATTTTCTCCCATCAGAGATACAATGTGTGGTATCGCAGCTCTCTCCTGAACATCTCATTTTCATTTTGCTGAAGGCCATGCCCTAAACCACTACAGTTCATGTTTTTAGATCTGGCTTGCAGCCTACACTCCAGCACACCTTCACAGAAGACAGTATCTTTCCCTCCAGTCTTCCCAGTGGGCTTGGGAGGCTCTACTCACAGCTGAACCATCTGCAGTGCACAAGGAGGGTCTGCTGCTGATAGGATTTTACTGTATGTGCAGAAATTTTGAGGCCTGACCTTTGCACTGGCACCTGGCTGAACTCATCCTCCTCAGAGCCTCTGCCTGCAGGGCAGGGCAGCACCCGAGAGCTTTCTCTCCTCCCTGCAGCAGCTGGGTAGCCACAGAAGAAGCTACGGCAGTCACAAAGCACTGCAATCCTCCTTCCTGCCTGGGATTTTCTGAAACAAGTACAGCTGAGGTACACACAAAGTATTTCACAGTGTGATGTGAAGTTGGAAAATAAGCCTGCAGTCAGTCATGTCCTGCCTGTACTGAAAACAGCTGCCTGGAACACTCACTGGCCTCCCAGCAGTATTTCTAATTTACCTCTGTACCTCAATAATTCACCAGCACCCCAAGCCCATGCTGCTCCAACAGAGAACCCCCTTTGCCTTACACAGCTTCTGCCAGGCAGCCTGACAGCACAAGTCTGAACTTTCCCCTGCAATAAAGAAGATGCTGCCTATTCACGCACTGCATCAAGCACTTGGCTGTGTGGGTTCCTCCTTAGTGCAACTCCTCAGTTCTTCACAGGGAATTGCTAAAAATAGCATTTTTGTTTCTTGCCTACTGCTTGGTCTTTGGGATTCTATTGTAGTTTTGCAAGAAGTCAGTTTGTGAGAAACACCACTGAGAGACCCTGCTTGAGTTCTCTCTGAGTACTGTGATTTAGAAAGCCTAGACAGAGCTGAAGGACCCAGTGATAAACCATACAGTCCTGGAGACCAGACAGGCTCACCTCTGGACTTTCTTACTAATCAGCACTGGAAGGGGCAAACAACTTACCTTTGATATACTGAAATGCAAGAGTTTTGTGTCAGTTTTCCCCTAATAAAGCAGTGACATTAAACATACCAATATTTTTTTTCTTCCAAAGTGACCCTTATGTATTCAGCATAGCTAAGTGAAAAGGAGGGGAAATAACATGCAACACAGATTGAACAAAGGCTCTGGAGATTTACTGTGCAGCTTCCAGTGTGAAATGTCCTTTAGCAGCAAACCTGGCTTAAAATATCCTCGGTTTTATCACCTTTGCATCTTGGTCCTGCATCTATATCTCACCTAGACTGCCTCCTCCTCATAGAATTAATGCAGCTTTTAGGGGCATACACTGAAATAATCCAGGTTGCAAAACCCCTTGGGATGGGGAGAGGGGTGGGGTGGGAAGGGCAACAAAAAAAACTGATGCAAAAATTTAATTCAGTGACTTTGTTCATCTAGTACCCTCGCTTTTTGGGGAGTCATGACTTGCAATTATTTTAGAAAATGCTTAGTTATTACTGAGGGATTCTGTAGGACGAAGATTGTTGTTGAGACCTGCATTCTGTGCAGACAGGTGAGAGTAGCACAACTCCTGGAAACTTGTATTAGTTTCCCCACCTGCACACAGTAGAAAAGAACAAATTAGGAAAGTCATTGAACTCCAGAGTGGGAAGTGGAGTCAGGTTTAAGTTTTACACTTCAGAAGATCACATTTTTCTTCACCCTGGGGGGAAGAGGTTTTTTTCCCCATGGAAAATGGCCACCGTTCACGTCCAGGCGCATGTGGCTGACAGTGGGGTGCTGCCTCCTAAAATGTCGCAGGATTTCTCCCAGAGCAAAGCTGCCAGCACCTAGGACTCTGGCTGCCCTTGGAGCCCCTCTCACCTGACCCTGAGACACTGGGGGAATGCGCTTTTTTTCCCATGCAAAATGGCCACCATTCATGTCCAGGCGCATGTGGCCAAAAGAGGCACACTGACTGCAAGCCTGCATTTTTTCCATGTATTTGGAAGTCCTGGGATTTCTTTCACTCCCTCACTCACCTTCTTGTAAATAGCTTTGGATTATACACTGTGCCTTCCTGTCTGTTTTCCTTCTCCATTATGAGATATAGAGACACTAGTGAAACTCAGAAGCTCTTTCTCAGAAGAAAATAGCTTGTAGAAGTTTTAAACATGTATGAAATGTTTACCAAGCACCAAGTCATTATCTCTGCAACAAGAGTTCTAAAGGGCAAGACTTTTTTCAAAATATTGCAGAACAGTTTCATATATATTTAATAGCTTTTGGCAATTTGACCAAGTGTCAGATTAATAGGGCCTGTGTTACAAAAATGTTATAGCTATAGAAGAATTTATGTGGTTTTTTAGCCATTTTGAATGTAAAAGATTATGCAATGCAGACCTTTTTTTTCCTTTAATTACTCTTTCCTTCATTACACCTTTACCACAACTTTATATGGCATTAGAAGGATGCTTTATAATTTCATCTGTTTCCTGGCACATACTGAACCTTGAATTACTCAAAATGTCGCTCTTGTAAAAGTGGGGAGGAGAAAAGGGCCTGCTGGAGGTTTTATGAAGATGCAGGCTCACAGGCTAGACACAGGAAAAATAGCACCTGACTGCTAAGATTTCGGCTGCAGGAGCCTGGAGGGAGGCCACGTTGAGGGAAAAAGTGAGACGAGGCAAAAATGCGCAACCTGAGGCAGTGAGTGACAGATGGCAGTGCCAGCCTCGCCCCACGGAACAGGAACAAATACCACCACAAGACTTCCCAGGGACTTGAGGCAGCCACGGCCATGCCCATGCCTGAGGGAAGGGAAGTCTCTGCTTATCAAGACTGCTATCTATTTTGTTTCTCCAGGGTGACCTCCACAACACTGATGGTTCCATCCTAGGCTTGAAACCAGAGTTTTGATACAAAGACATGTATAGTTCAATGACATACCATAAAAGAAGGTAATTTATAAGTCTATAATACAAGAGAGGATTATGGATCACTATACTTCAACAGGAAATTCATGGATATACCTCCCTGACATATCAATTTGGAGCCCATGCCTCTGGATAACTTTTCCCCTCCCTGTTTTTCCTCCAAGCATGGATGTCCTTTAGAGGAAGCTGTAATAAAACTAATTTCTACCATCACCAAGGGCACTGCAGATGAAAAATGAGAATACAAGTTGAAATGAACATAAATATTAGATGCTAAAATATATCACTCTTCAGAATGCAGTAGAGACTGAGAACTGTGCAGCCCTGCATATATTCTGTAGCTTGTGACAAAGTCATTTCTGTTTCTTTCAGGAAGATAAATAGGTCATAGAGTTCAACCACATAATCAGTTAACATGTATAGGGTATAGGAGAGAGTAGCATTTTCTCTTCCTATATCAATCTTTATGGAAACAAATAAAACATAAGAACTTCCAAACCCTGAAATGCCAAATGAGCCACATTGAACTCCATAATCAGAGTTTAGAAACAAAATCAACAAAATTCTGTTACCAAAAAAAAGGAAAGAAAATTAAAGATGAAATTTAAGAGCTTGATTTTTGTAATGATTCAATACCCATAGCATGAAGTGGAGCCTTGTCAAGTTGTTATTTATTACCTGTGGGACTGGAGAGTCTTACAATTGCACTCAAAGCGAAATGATGTCTATCAGGATTTTGTTGCCTTGGATCTAAAAATAAGGCCTATTCTTCATATTAATTTCAATTAACATTTAAGTCTGGCTATGGCACATGTATGGTATTGGGTTCCAAAAAGCCAATTAAAAAAAAAATTGACCTGTGATGTATATTTTTTGCCAAGGAAAATGTATATAAATTATCTGAAAGCTTTTAGTCTATCTTGTAGAACTGCCCATTACAAGTACTCTGCTATGTCTTCTCATAACATGATTTGGAAAAAACAATTAAGAGCTTAAAAAGAACATCTAAACTTACTATTTGACCCATAAATGGATCATATTAATTTCTTATTATTCAAATTTACTTTAATGTTTTCTGTAGTATAGCAGCATACACAAGAGATTAGAATAAAGAAAGTTGGGAATGAGGATACTTATAGCAAAAATTTCCTATTTCCAAACTCACTATAGTATGAAGAATATTCATATACTTTTAATTTGTTTAGGTATAGTTACTCTGGGAGCTATTGTCATGTAGGAGAAAATACAAGGATAAACATGTTTAGGATGAAGAAGAGAAAATTTGCAGTATCATTTTCTTGGTGATTTATTTCGCTATCAATGGAAATGTCTAGAAAAGGAAAGGGAGCTGAAGATCTGTGCCAGCATCCTCAGAATATCCTAACAAAAAATGTAGGGGGTAGCACACAGATGAGCGGTCATGAAGTTCGGCAAGGGTAGCGATGGGTCTGCCTTGGGGCAGGTTTTCGGGATGTATCTGGATTCAGAAACTCTGTTTTCTGGATGTATCTGGACTTAGAAATAGGGTGAGTGCCCAGGTCCTTAGGTCTCAGTAGTTTCTGTCTGAATCCTTTGGTAATAAATACATTTTAGGAATCTAGCTGTTTGCATGAGGCAACAGCTCTGCCACTCTTTAATCTTTCCTGTGCTTGATAGTACTTCCTTTAATTTGGAAGTAGAGAAGCTTATCAGAGTAAAGAGGATAATTTATGAACAAGACTCATAATGATGTAAAAAAAGGTTCAGATTCAGCCCATAATTATCGTTTTTAATGGGATTGCATGACACATTCAGGTGAAATAGGAGCTTACAAACCTTCACCCAAACTTTGCTCTGCTGCCTTGTGCACCTTTGCTTGTGTAGACGACGGCAGCCTCAGACCCTGTCAGTACAGCAGGCTCTGCCATCTCCAAAATTCTTTAAAAATTAAAAGCCTATTCAACCAGAAATTGAGCAAAAATTTTTTAATCTCTTTAGTCTGTAAAAGCTTTTCTGAACCGAATCATCTAACCCTACTCTCTAAGTAGAATGAGACCCAGAAGGAAAAAGGTGTTTGGGAAGGTCTGGATGAGACCAATTTATACAAAGTAACACTCAGTGTTAAAAGTAGGGATAGTAAATTAGGCTAAAAGGACAATGTGGTAGTGTACAATGACAAATTATGTGACAAAATATAACTATAAATGTGCATAAATTTAGGCATATAGAATAAACCAACCTTAGACCCCTGATATCTTGCTCAAAACTTCATTGGATCAATTAATGGATATTATGTGATCTTTCAGTTTTTAAACCTGTTCTCAGCTGTAACAAGAATGTAAGGGATTTTATTTTTATTTTTTAGATTATTGCATCACAAGAGTTAAATGGAAAAATGGCTCACGAAGAATTCAACCAAATTAAAGAGTACTCTTAAATTGCATTTGAATGGAGGAAATATATTTTATCATAACAAGTTGTTTTCACAACATGTATAGCAAGAAGTTCTTGGAAACATATGCTGCAACAATGGCAGATGTCAAAACCCTTTCATTATTGCTGGTATTTTATAAACAAAAACCAGCAGCTCCCTTGAAATAAAGGAGTATTTAGGATTCATCATTCATCACAGACCCCTCATCAGCCCAGGTGACTGATAACTGAGGTTATCTTTAACTATGTCCAAGGTATAATTACTTGTAAGGTAACAGTGCCTTGCTCTTCAAATAACCTAATAAATGGCAATTTAAATGGGGCTTGGGTGTGGAAAGAGCTCCAGGCACAGCAATGGTGGTCTCTTTGTGGTTCCAGGTAAGGAACAAATGAGTGTGTTCATACCTCTGAATCCCAAGTCTAAGCACCAGTCTCTGAGCTGCAAACCAGATGGGGTTGCAAAACCATGTAGGGAAGCTTTTGAGGAGTTCTGCCACCTGTTTCCTCAGTACCCCCATTGAGCCACACTGCCCTCACCAGGTCACAGCAATTCTCAGGAGGCTGCAGACTCAAATTCATGCTGACACCGAGACGCCCCAGCAGCTGGTTCCTGACAGGAACCCAGCAGCACAGAACATCACAACTGTTTCACCTTGGTTCAATAAAAAAGGTGCTATCTATGCTTCCTTCACCCCTCCCCATCACTGCAATAACATGAGGAATTTAGCATTCCTACGCTATATCCATGGATGATTTTCAGCTCACATTGTCAAAGCAGGAACTCAGCAGCAAGGAAGGCTGTTTGCATAAATGATAATAACAGTAAAATCTAGGTCAAGTTGTACTGCAAATTTTATATAGATATTGCAGGCCCCTCTCACTCAAAAACTGCCAGGGGTCTGGAGTTGTGACTAAGACAACAAAGAGGGTGCAAAGGAAGGTCACTAGCAACCACCATATCTCTGTAAAAAAACCAAACTACCAAAAACCCAAAACTGATGTGTGTGAGAGTAGATATCATGAGAGTCATAACTGAATTTTAATTGCAGGGAGGAGAAGGGAGAGAGGTCCTCAGGACAGGGGAAAAGTGCATCCAACATGAATACTGGAAAACAAAGTTTTCCTGTTGATGCTGCTCACTTACTATTCACACAGTTTTCCTCCAAGCACCTGAACCTTATCAAGTAAATATTTATCAGTATTGACTGGTAAGTGGCTCTAGATAAGAAGCACCTGAATTTTTGAAGACCAGCCCTTGGACTACATTTTCATATCATTCAATCTCCTTGTAAGAGCAATGAAATGCTGAGACTACACAGGATATCTGTGAGGTCTAAGTTTTGAAAAAGCCCACAGCAAGCTGGCATCTGGGAAATATTATCTTTTGGTAACCCAAGCAGAAGGACACACAGGAAATACATGTTTTTTACAGTTCTCATTCCTAGCTTTGGCTATCAAGACCTCTCAGTTTTGCATAGCTAAGATTTTTACCAAAACTTTAACAAAGAGTGAAAAATAACTATTCATATTCTGCTGTGTGTATAGATATATGCATTTTACTGAAACAGATGCCTGTAGCTTCTTATGCAAGTAATATGCATTAATTTACCACTGTTGGGATTTAAAATAATTTGTGTTCACTCCTATATGGCATGAGGAATAGAAGAATATAACATAACACATTCCTCGTGCCTGCAATGTGTCAGTGCCACTCATTCTCATATACACTAATTGGTTTGTGTACTCCTAAGTTAATCACTGACTTTTTGGAGATGAAAAATCGTATATAATTAAAATTTAAATTTCTATATTTGTTTCTCATTTTTATTATCTATATATTTAGGATATTCACCTACCATATGTTACAGAGCTTTATTATTTCAATTGTAAAAAAACCCAACTTTACATTTACAATCTGCTCCTAAAATAATCACCATTGTTCTGCTCATGAGACTCACCAGGTTGCAAAGGAAATACAACAGAAGGGAAATAAATTGATTATTATATTCAGGGCCACAAACAAAATAAGAAGTTCTTTAGAAGAAAGTAATTTGGCTGTTTTTTTTAAAGTTCCACTCAACTTTTCTTCACAGGAGCATCCTGAAAAATGTACAGGTTCACTGCATTTCAGAAACCAACTAGTTTTCTAACCAAACACATTAGACAAGGCAAACACACACATACATTATTATTTACAATCCAGCATTCTTGAAAGCATCAATCTTGATGAGTCCTTCACTCTGCTCTTTGTATCTTGGTAATAATAGTTCATCAACAGAAGAGTTACCAATATAAATAAATCAGACAGAAAACAAATGAGCCTAGAAAGAGGCTCTGCCCTCTTCATCTTGAATCTGTGAGAGATGAGTGATAGAGAGCTGGGTACAATGAAAGATTTAGCATTGCAAAGAGGGGCTACAGGGACCACTTGCCCCTCAGTCAGAAACTGCAATTCAAAACCAGACAACTTCAACCTGTAGGGACCTGTTCTCCCCTTCACTGAGAATCCCCCAAGCACTGGGGCTCACACCTCTACAGGCACATTTGCTCCTGCTGCTGCTCTCCTCAAACACAGCAGTGAACCCTGCTCAGTCCTTCATCACCAAAGCATGAAAAAACATGTTCTGGTGATATCCTTTAGGCTCTGGACCCCAGCTGGATAAAAAGGGCCTCTCTGCAACACGGAGTGAAGCTCCAAACCAACAGAGTACTTACCCACCACTGACCAGGTTTTTCCTCATCCCCTCCATAGCAGATCTCCCAGTTGGAAGTTCAGCTGCTTTGAATTCAACTCTTTTTCCTGCCCCTCCCACACTTTCTTCAGGAAGCTGAGGCACTCAGCATGTGATGCTTCCCTCAGAGGCCAGAACCTGAAAATTTAAATGTTGAAGTTGAGGGGCTTTTTTTTAATCCTTAAAACAAAACCTCACAACGGAGGCAATTTCCAAACTCCTAATAGAATCTTTTATTAATATCTTTTTTTTTATATTACCTTCTTTTATCTCAGTTATTTCAAGCCACTTTTTTGCTGAAAGCTTTTGGAATAATTAGTTTTTAGGGAGAGAGACACTTAAAGTACTTTTTTAATAGCAACATTTTTTTCAAGTATTTTCTGCTCACCTGCCTCCAGTTCTAAGTGTCGTTCTGAGCAAAAAATAGAAGGACAAAATGGGATCCATTCCTAATTTGATTTAGGTAATAAATCATTTTAGCACAGTTAAACAGTAAGAATGTGCAGAGGGATAAAGGCAGCACAGAAAAAAGGTGCACATCAGAATCTTATTCCCAGTCCTTCCATGTCTTGTGTTTCAGGATTTGTGCATGGCTGCAGCACACAGAGAAATCACTTGGACTGGTAGCACCTTCTCTGAGCACAGCAGTCACAGAAGTAGCAGTGTCATTGGCAGGACAGGAGAGACACATGGCCAAGGACTGGACTGAAGCTGAAAAGTGAACTTGTGCCCTTGGTAGAGCAAGGTGTGATTTCCCAGAGGAAAAGGAATGAAGCATCATAAAAATAACAGTTTCATGAGGGATCCTCAAACTCAGGAAAAAAATTATTGGCAAGATAAAAAAAAGATTGAAAAAAGGATTGAAAATACACCTGTGGCAAGAGAACTAATTTTGAATCCATTACATAACAATGGATGGAGCCCTGTTACCTGGCTGGTTTTGAAGCAAATACAGCACAATTTTACCTGCTGCTCTAAGCTCTACCCTCTCGCAGGAGTCACATGGCTTTGCTTGTCCTTCAGGCAGAAAACAGTCTGCATAATATTCAGAGATCAGACGCTGCTGAAATCTGATGAATTAATGGTTTAATTCTGCCAAACTACCCTTGAAGAGACTTTCATTTCATGGAGGAATTTAAAAGGGGCTTGCTCCTTTTGAAATATTTTGTTTGGTTAAGAAAAAAGCACTTTCAAACATCCTTTGCTGTACCAGGGCACTTAGCAACTTGTCCAGTGGGTCTTTACCCTCTGTCTAGAAATAATACAGCTTTCAAACTTTAATGCTTTTATTTTGTTTGTGTTGAATTTTTGGCTTTCTTTGAGCACTGTTGTATGCTGTAATAACACTCATTTTGAACTGTTATTGAAGTTCATTATGGACATGCACACAGTGTTGTCTCTTGTTTTCCTTAGAGCAAACTAAAATATTTTAAATTAATTTCAATTGAAATATTTATTTTCACTCTTCAAGGGAAAATAAACCAAATTGATTTGTTTTGGGGTGCAGTATATGTCTGAATCATGGTGTCATGTTTTAACTTGAGGGAATGGCATGAAGCCGTATCAGGGTGGGTTGAGGGTGGATATTAGGAAAAGGCTTTTCACCCAGAGGGTTGTTTGGGCACTGGAACAGGCTCCTTGGGGAAGTGGTCACAGCACCAGCCTGACAGAGTTCAAGAAGGATTTGGACAATGCACTCAGGCACCTGGGATCATTCTTGGAGATCCTGTGCAGAGCCAGGAGTTGGACTCGACGATCCTTGTGGGTCCCTTCCAGCACAGGATATTCTATGATTCTATAATAACCCCAACTGGCAACTAAATTCACTCCCTCCCTCCACAGTGGGACCGGGGAGAGAATCAGGAAAGTAACCCTGAGAAAACTCATGGGTTGAGAAAAAGACTGGTTAGCAGGTAAAGCAAAGGCCATGCACAGAAGCAAAGCAGAACAAGGCATTCACTCAGCACATCCCATGGGCAGGCAGGTGCTCAGCCCTCCCAGGAAAGCAGGGCTCCATCACATGGAAAGGTTACTCGGGAAGACAAACACCATCACTCCAGTTAGCCTTCATGCTAAGAAGATGTATTACAATGTCCAGGCACATTTAACTTGAAAAGTAGTACTCCAAAGCTTTTTGACAAAGGACTTAATTTATGTCACCGTTTTTCTGCTTCACAGAGAGGTAAATGAGCATACAAATAGTGAGATTGTTAAAAAAACCTAAACCTGAACATGGTCTAGAGCGTGGCCTTTCAGAATACAGGTAATCTGCAGCCTGCAAAGCCATACAGGCAGCCTGCAAAACTACTTTTCAGAGGTTCTTGTGCTCACGGACATCAGTACTGCAAGTAGGTATAAACCACAGCACAGTGCTCACCTTGGAACCAGCCCTTACTCAACCAACTTTGAGCATAGCAGCTGAGGAGGAACTGAGAGTAATTTCAAAAACCACAGGTTACTTTTCATGAAGTTCTATATGCCATGGGGAGAGAGTTAGATGGGACTTGCCAGGCCAAAGCACCAGTTCAATGCTGAGCAGAAGAGTTTTGCCTGACTGACTCAGCAGTCAGAACAGTAGCACAACTACCTTAGACAAATATGGGGCATTTATGCTATTTGCACATACATGCAGCAATCTTACCTGTCAAGATGAATTCAAACTTAACAAGTCCTAACAAACTCAGAGACATGACAGAAATAGCTCATAGCACTACATCAAAATGGAAAATGGGGGCCTGATTTTCCTAGGGTTTGGACAGTTATTAATGCCCTTATACTTTTATATAGTATTTAATACAAGCCCACTATGATCTTAGAGTCAAGCATGATTGATCATTATGCATTATGTGTTAATAATGATTAACTGCAATGATTAATTGCTGCTGTTCAAGTCAGTGACAACCACAGTTGTCATTGTTATGTTAATTTGCAGCACTAAAAATGATGATGAACTAAATTGACTTCATTTACTTTAACATAACCTATACTCTGTTTTAATTATTGTAAAATCTGTTCTAACAGTTCTATAAATACCTTGCTGGAATTCATGTCAAACCCCATTCTCCCCATTCCTATATTATTAGTAGAGCTTGTTTAAGTCTAAGTCAAAATATGTGTCTAAGATAATTTATTCATAACAATATATTATCCTTCGTTTCTATTATCTGGGAGATTGAAAGGAAATACAGTTTAATTCAAAATCCTTGAAAAGACCCAGCTCCAAGAATGACTCATATTACCTGCCTAGATGAGAACTACCCATACTTGCAACCCAGAGAGAGAATGTGACAACTCCTGTAAAAAGGCAGGTGCTACAATAATTGAGCCAGTTACCAAAAACTTGGAAGTTCCCACTCTGGTAGGTGGTCGCCATTTGGACAAACAAAATCATGCACCTGTCCTGTGTCTCCTGAAGGATTCAGAAGGTTGTGGGGCATTAAGGAGACATGCACACAGGAGAAGCAGAGTGAACAAGGAAGACTGGTGGTGGGAGGTTAAAGAGTGCTGATCCTGGCAATGCCACCAAACATGGGACAAATGACATAGAATGATGACTTCAGGGATCAGACCACTGTTGTCACTGTTTCCACTGCAGTTCATGCACCATGGTGTGAATCCAGTGTCAGTCAGTAACACCTGAGCAGTGGCTATCACATCTAACATTCACTGTCTTCTGTGAGGCTGAGCAGCTGTCCTCAAACTACTTTGAGATACACTGAGCAATTCCAGTGGCAAGGATAACAGACGAGATCCTGAAGTGCACATCAGGACTGATGTGAACAACAGAAAACATGAAATTTTGCTGGTCCAGCTTGCATAAGTGGCCTATGTAAATAAGGACTTGTACAGCTTGTACTGCACAGAATAAAATAGGGATACTTGAAATGGACAAAAGACTTAATGTTCAACCCCTGCAGCCCTCCTGTGTGTTGGCTTTCTGCCAAGTCCTGTGTTACCTACATCCCTTTCTTGCCAGTTTTCCTTTGGAGAGTGTCAACAGTGAATGAAAGGAAACAAAAACCCTACCCTTTTCTCCCTGTTGTATCCCTTAATCTGTTTTTCCACAGAATCCCCAGGAACAGCACAAACAACACAGCCAAGAAGCCCTCAGAGCTGTGGTAAACTGTCAGGAGAAGCCCAGCCAGTGACCAAACCACAAGCAAACCTGCTACGGTGAAATGGAATTGGCCACACTGTTGACAGGGTTCCATGTTTTCCTTGTACCATTTAAAACATACATTGAAAAAAAAAAAAGGCATTGCAGTATACAGTGCATATATGATATCTATCTTAAATTCTGAGTGACAGCTTTGTGCTAGAGGCATACTCACCTGGCTGGTCACAAATGCCTTATGTCCATGAGAGATGCAGCATTTCTGAAGAATAAAGAATGGTCCACAAGTTCCCATCTTCATTAAATGAACTGGAAAAGGAAAATTATTGCAATTACAGTGCTGTGAGTTCAGAATCTGTGGTTCAG
>NW_008240226.1:2369740-2382176 GCF_000691975.1 Corvus brachyrhynchos
AAACCATCTGTCTCCCATGGTCCAAGACCCTATTCCTCAGTCACAGTGGTGGCACTAGAGATGACCCTGGCTGCACTGATGTATCACATATTCCTCCTGGGGTCTGTCATGCCAGCACTCCATCCCACCTTGTCCAGGGACCACTGCAGATCTAGCTTGTGGCTCATCTAATGGGAACAGGGGCAACTCTGAATCCAGGATGGGCGCTCAGCCTGAAGCACAGCCCCACCCTGATCCTTTCCCCTCCTCAGCTCCTAAGCTGAAATATGAGATGGACCTGTTTCCCTGCCTTGCAGGATAGTGAGGGCAAACACGACACTGATGCTGCCCAGCCAGTCAGAGTGGCTGGGGGGGGGGGTGGGGACAGCTGATTACCTCTGGTCAGCCTTTTCTTCCTACATTGAGCTACTTTGCCTTTTTTTCGCCAAATCATACCAATTGCTCTGGCGGGAATGAGAGCTGAGGTCTCTCAAAAACCCAGCACAGAGCAGCAATGAAATTTGGAGATGTAGAACAACCATTAAAAAAAAAAAACAAACCAACCCTCTCAGTGGTTGCAAAATTAGAAAAAACAAAAAAGATTTCTAAATAACATTCAGTAAAAAAACAAGAATGGGTATATTTCCTTCTTTTAGCTTTTGTTTATTATGAGCCTAGAGTTTGGACTGCGGCAACATATCTCATTAGCTAAATTCAAAATAATTAAGGACCATCTGAAGATTCCTTTCGTAATATCTACAAACTGAAAAATAAAATATAATCATAAAACTATAAATAAAAAATATAGGCCCACTAACTATATGTTTCAAAACTATTAAGTGTCTGTCCTTCTGATTTGTACTTAGAGGAGAGACCTATGTTCTGATTTCAATACCCCTAGCTACACTGACTGTAAAAAGCCAGCTTTAATGTTCCATGTACAACTAATCAGAGGTAAAATAAAATAAAAATATTAAGCTATTCACATGCAGTGGAAATCATAACCCACATTCAACATTTGGCTGGTTGCAAAGTGTAGCCTTTATAGATTTCACAGTATTTCCAAATTACAGTCAGTTCAGTGAAGGTCACCAACAAAATCTGAGCATACCACAATTCTCAAGACATTCATTTCTAAAGACATTATTGAAATTTTGATAGCGTTTTTGTAACAAACACTGATCAATAAATTTTAGTGGAGGTCTTATTACATGCATGTAACACAACTGATTATTAGTTTTCAGTAGTAATTGGTAGATTCATAGTCTTTTCCACACTAAGAAAGGCCATGTGGGGTCATATGAAAAAGTGTCAGATGCTTTGTGTAGCCAGGGCTATTAGAGCACACAGTGACCCTTTCAGAATTGGAATACAGAAAATGCAGAAAGTTCTGTTTGCTCTCGAACAGCCCACAGCAATGAGGTCAGGTGCCTGGCCCCAGTGTCAAGCCTACAGCTTACTTCTCAGATTTCTTGATGCCCCAAATTTGGATCTTGCCTTTTAAAGGAACTAATTTTTTGATATTGTGCCTTCAGGGAGAAACTTCTTAGTTCTTGGGTGTAATATCTATAATTTTTGTTTTCCTTAGTCCCCTGCTTTTACCTGCCTTTTTTGCAGGTTTATTTTCTTTTCCTCTTTTCATTTCTAACATGGTGATGGTGCTATTTTTATACAATCACCTGAGCCAAGATAGCTTAGCTCTACAGATTATTAATGTTCAGAGCATCTTTTCTAAAGTGCGCTCAGAGCTATTGACATGCCAAAGCCAAAGTGACGTGCCAAAGTGACTACACTCACACACACACACCCCCCCATACACAGAAATGTAATTTGAAATCATTGCAGATCCCAGGACTCTCATTTACAAAGGACTCTCACTTGCTCTCATTTTCTGCAGTTATAACTTTTCCTCTCAGGCTTTATTAATCAACACTCCCATGGGGATCAAATATCAAAGCCCAACTGCCCTGTCTAAGGCAAACTACCATGTAAATCAGTGGTGTTTGAAGAATAAAACAGGAGGGTTAAGCCAGTCAGATGCCTCAAGATTAGGCCTACTAAATTCAGCAGTGCCAGAAGGACAAAGGTCAACAAGGGGTTTTACATCTCCCTAAGTTTTACAAACCCAATATTTTATTGTGCTTGAAATGTGAGAAATTGTTTTTAATTTGGCTTCCAAAATCAGCAAGTGTCAATAGTTTGGGAGCTGTGAGCACTGCTATATTTATTATTTATTTCTGCTTCTGTCACTGTAGCTTGTGAGAGCTCAAGTGCTGAGCCATCACTGTGCTGTGCTAAGAGTTGTTTAGACATAAGGAAAAACCAGAGCTCCTGGACACAAGAAAGCCCCATGGTTAACAAATCAAAGTGCTTTTCTGATTTGCCATAATTAGGAGGAAATTCTGCAGGTAAAATGTTCCCTATCTTCCACAGACTTTGTCTCTCTGTTTTGCTCAGTCAGTTCTAATGATAAAAACCTCTTCCTGCACCCAGCAAGGCCTTGGTGCAGCTTCAGCATGTGACACTATGAACAAACAGGGCACAATGGGACACACAAAGGCAGCATCCCCACTGCACAAGCTGGGGGATGTGGCAGCAGCCAGGTCCCAGACTGCTCCTTCTGCTACCCAGAGAACTTTTCCTGAGATTTGTTTGCACTAATGACACTACTGAGGATCCTGAGGATACAAAACACCAATAGCATTACCTTGGTTGCTAAAATGAAGATGGTGGGAAGCATTTCTAGCAGTTCAGAGACTATTAGCAGCTGAAGAATGTTATTGTTTTGCCACCCTGATATTTTTGCCCTCTTAATGATCCCTCCTTTCTAAGAGTTCCTTGAATTTATATTTTCAAAACAGAAGATAGCTGAGAAGTAATAAAATACATTGTCCAGGGCATTTTTAATGTCCAGGAACTCTATTTCCTGATTTCCTAAAGAATGTTCAGACATGTACAATAAATTGCAGTGAATTCTATATATTAAAACAATTAATAATGGACATTAGAGAGTCAAACTATTTCAGAAAGTAGGCACCTAATCCAGTAAGCTTGTTATTGCTTGCATTAGGTTGAAATGAATAACAAACTGTCTGAGGTCTCCTGTGAGCTTTAAAATACAATATTTAAAAGTAATCTCTTCCCTTGGTAGGTATTTAAAATACCATATGACTTCAGAAGTCAGTTTGCAATACTTCATTAAAAAAAAATTTAAATGACTGAAAAAGAAAGGAGAGGCAGTAATGCTTTTATAGTTCTTTGCCATGTTAAACAGTCATCTGTTCCCTGTCTTTAACATTTACAAATGTGCACCGTGACAAGGAGAACAGATTCTCCTCTCTCTGTGTGCATACACATACCCAGGGAAGTGCTATACAGGTAATCCTCCTTCTGTGCCACATCGTAAATTACATATTTATCCCTAAGAGTCAGCCTTTATTTAGTCATCATCCTCTTCTTCCAAGTATTTTCCAAGGTGAAAGTGATTCTTGACATCTGATGACCATTAACATGGTAGTGGCGGTGCTGACTGGCAGAAAACTACAGGCCGGAGGTTTGCAGGGGTCTTGGCAAGCAAAAAGCACCAAAAAGACAGGTTTACCCTATGTTTCCCACTGGCCAAACACTGTTCATCTTGTAGTTTGTATTTTGTCCATATGCATTTTAGAGAGTAGGTGATTAACTCTTTCACTCAAATGTACTTCCCATAATAGAAGGCCAAGATAAAGGACTGTCAAATTAAAATAGAAGAAGTAGACCTGATCTAGTGAAAGGCATCCCTGCCCATGGCAAGCAGATTGGAACCAGATGATCTTTAAGGTCCCTTCCAACCCAAGCTGTTTTTATGATTCTATGAAATCACAGCAAGTCCAATTTCATAAGCTCATGTTTTAAAAATGTTAGGTTACTCTATATGGTAGCATAGAGAATTCTACACTGAGTTTTACCTTCATATCATTACTGGGCTTCAGAATTTCTCAGTATATGACTGTGAATTTCCAGTGAGATGTAAAGGATGCCACTGTTACCACCAGGGAGATGTCAGAAGACAGCCATAGGGAATAGCACATGTATAGAAGTTGCCACACTCCTGAGAGAGCATCAACGTTCCTTCAGTTTCTCTGCTCTTCACCTCAACATCACAGACTGATATTGCAGATTCTCAGGAGCCAGAAACCAATATCCCCAAGACTTTCTAATATTTCATTAGCTTCTAAAACATAGTTAAATTCAAGAAAGAAAAAAAAAAATGTAACGAGATTACCTAATTTGGCAAATTCAAATTAAAACACAAGGAAACTTCCCATAGGAAAAAACAGAAAAAAAGAAAAGAGCACATACCTTGTGTTCTTCAAAGGCAGGGATGGCTGCTTAGCACTGCATCTAATAATCTGTCCTGATGATTGGTAAGGAATATAGTTTATATTTGTTTAACTTCTGAACTAAGAAAAAGCATCTAAATGATATAGTCCTTGGTACACAGCTCTAACATCTGAAGACAGCTGAGTCAATTAAATCAATGGTAAAGATGACGTCTGTAAAGCATTGTATTTCCAGAGGGTAACTAATGGGAAAGGAAATCATTGCCTTTGAATGAAGAGATGGATACGATTCCTCTTAATTACACTTCATTACCCAAGAGTAGTCCTTGTGAGTGATACACAGCAAAACAGTATGCAATCAGTTCAATGTTTTATAAGTAAAAAATCACTGTGGGATATGATGCATGCTAAGAGAACATAGCATTACTGTTATCTTCTCATTTATATTTCATGACTACTGGCCCTTTAAATGATGAGATTTCCTTTCTCCTATGAATGGATGTCCTTTGATAAGGGACTACTTAATTAGTAATCAGTGATAGAAACCATTTTTGGCATTTAGGATACTGCAGTCTTAATCTCAGTCCTTTACAGCTACAGATGAAAGGTGTGCTTGAACAACTGATATTTCCCCTTTATTGGCCAAAACAAGAAGCTGGTCTAAAGGAAAATTTGGATTGACCAAAAATATGACTGCGAGGCAAAGGAAAAAAAATTGTTAAAGATTTATTTATTATTTGGTTAACTAAGAATGAAGCATTTTTTGGATGATTTTTAACAGTGTAGAAAATAAATTGATGAAGATGTAATGAGACAATTTTGAAAATTTAAAAAATGGGGTTTTTTTAAATTTTCTGTACTTTTGTGGGTTTTCCCAATTCTTGTCTGATATAATTTTAGGAACTATATAAGTGTTTTGGTTGACTTTGTGATGTAGTTTGTGAATTAAATCTCAACAGAAAAAATTCTTCCAATGGCAGGAGACATAATGGGAATTTTGCCATCAGACTAATGAGAGAGAGGCTGAGCAGTGTATCTGCTTTGTATCCGTTTTTTGGGAAAAGGCCAGAATTGGGCATCAGGTACTTTATTCATTTGTGGACAATAAGACCTTTCATGGTTATATTAGAAGAGCAACAGAACCTAGAAAGAAATACTTCAAGTGAAGAGCTCTTTCTGACAGAAGGGCAGGAAGAAAATTACTCTATTGTTGCACTCTTCTAGTACATGATTTCTTATAATTTCTTGTCATGCATGTGGCCATTTTCCGAGCCTGAATGGGTCTGATCTGATTGGGCAACTTTGATATTCTTATAGCCCTAAATGCTTACATTTAGTCATAATTTACTCATGGATTTAGTGCAATCTCAAGGTTATTACTTCAAAGTTCTTTTGTGTTCTGGAAACAACTTTTAAAAAAGATTAGCCCTGTCACTTATGAACATGTTGCAAAACCAGAAATAAACCCAAGGTCCTGATTAAAATATTCCTCTAATTTCAGTGAATATTGAACCAAGTTTGCAAATAAGTCAGCACATCCAATTTCATTACATGAATTATTTTCTACTACTTTTGATGGATGCATCTGGGGAGGAAGAGAAGTCCTCTAATAAGAGCACAGATGTGGTGACTCTCACCCTGGGGCACTACAAATCTAATTCTTCTAAGACCTGTCTACCATTTTTCAAGAACCAGAACGGTAAAGAAGTGAGGACATTTTTCTTGAGCAATTGGTTGGTTCTGCAATCTTTGACAGTGTTGGTTCCATTAAAATCTTGACATATACCAGACCTTGGTATTTACATTTATTGTTTTCTTTTTGTGGTATTCCTATATGGATGTCAAAATTTTAATGATGCCCTCTGTTTTCTGAAGTGGAAGGAATGGAGCTGTCACTTGTAAGGGTAGGCAGGTCTGTTATCTGAGAAAGAAACAGCCATTCTGAAGATATTTTTCACATGAAACAGTGCTAAGCTAACAGCAAGGGACAGTGTTCGAAGTGTCAGTCCATTCTTAACTCACTCTGTAGTGCCCAGATACTGTCAGAGCACAGTGTAGGATGTATGACAAAAATCTTCAAATAGCATGTGGAGGGGCTCAGCATGAGAGCCAGGCAAGACAGATACATGTTATAGTGCAACACCTCAGTGCCACAGAGCTTAGGCTGCTGTATTTGTCACAGCCAGTTGCAGTGTATATATATATGTATATATATATACACACATACAGACACATATATATAGACACATACGTACATATATATATTTACACATATGCTGTTCCCAACAGTTTAACCCCTCTTTGCTTAACTATTAAATTGAGCTCAGCTTAAATGTTCACACAAATATATGTGTGTATATATACACACACATACATAAATTAGCACGTTTTCCTTAAGAGCAGCTGCCTTAGCCTGTGGGAGACACCCAAGCTCACATGCTGAGAGACCTCACTGCAGTAGTCTATATCATGCTTTTAGCTCTTGCCCAAAAACTGTAGGCTGGGTGCATATGGTGCACTGAGTACAAGCAAGATGCTTCCTCATGCAGGTGTCAGGGATGTTAGCTGGGAATCACATTTCCTCACTCAAATCAAATTTCCTTGCTACGTACCCATGCATGTTGCAGATGTGTGCACACCCCAGGAAAAGAAAAGAATCCAGGATCACTGAGGTGCCTGTTGGA
The DNA here is from genome assembly GCF_000691975.1 of Corvus brachyrhynchos. Lineage (NCBI taxonomy): Eukaryota > Metazoa > Chordata > Aves > Passeriformes > Corvidae > Corvus > Corvus brachyrhynchos. The sequence goes on from NW_008240226.1 coordinate 2,376,726, forward strand.
GACATAAGCCACAAAAAAATCATCTTCATGGTTGGTACCTGCAGTGTTTTGCTCCTTTTGAAATCTTCTCCCAGGCAGTGCAACTCAGCAACATATTTAATTTCACTGAACACCAAAACCTGGCAGCTCCATGACTAGACTCTTGGGAATTGCAGTGGTCTGGAAGACCAGAGATATAACACCTGCCCTCTGAACATATTTTTTCTTCTCCTTTACAGGAGCTATAAAGCGTCCTCCTCCTCTTGTGTACTAGTAACTACTCTCATTGATAAAGTGTCAAAAGGCAGTAAGGCAAACAGTTTAGGATAAACCCCCTGGTGCTCTTAAGGGCGGAGTCCTTGAACAATGGAATTTTACATTTCTTAGATGCCACAGTGGAATTAAACTCCTCATCCTAATGGTCACTTTGTAGCTGAAAGAGAGGTCCAGATCTATGAAGAAGTACTCAGACCCCAAGTAATCATGCCTTCTTATCTTTCATTACCAGTGCTTTCCCTAAGCACTCTGGGAGCAGTCAGCAAGGGTTTAGCAGCTGTGGAGCTATTCTCTTTCTGTTTTCTTTCATGGACATATGTATAAATCAGAGAGGACTCAGTTGAAAAAGGGGTGCATTTACTTAGGCTTAAAAGCAATGAGAATCTGGCTTCATATGTTCTATTTACTCAGAAAAGTAGTAAACTCTCCCCAGGCATGGAGCTGGGCCAAGCTACACAGTCCTGCCAACGCACCGCCATAGAACGAGGGCTAAAATTTGGCTCTAAAAATTTAATCCCAAGGAGTAATTTGATTACTTTTAAATGCAGCTTCGTTTTCAATTATTTTTCTCAGCATGCTCTTTCCTTGCCTCCATCCGGAACTTGAGCTGTGCCATTATGTGCCTGCGTCTGGCCGAAGGAACACGCAGACCTCCACCAGGCAGGGGGTACCAAACCCCGTCCCCCTGCTTGGATGGCACCTGATAAAGGCACCCTCCTCCTGCCCAGGGCCTCGAGGGGCCTTGCTTTAGCTGAGAGACAACACAATGCTTGGGCAGCCCATGAAAAAGCTGCAAATGCTGTCGCTAGGCCGTGACTGCACGGCGCAGAGCAGGGATGATTTCAGACCCCCATGCTGGCTACTCACAGCATGGCACAAGCAGAGCCATGGAGAGCTGCTGGCTCAGGTCCTGGAACAGCATAACTGCTCCAGGGGTATTGCCTCCTGCTCGGAAACTTGCTCACGCAGTGCAGTCATTACCTCACCGTGCTGTATTTTGTTTGACAAGCATGTTATATATGATGGAATAAAAAAAGGAATGCTGCTGATGCTCTCCTTATTGTCCTTATCAGATGACAGCATGCACTTCGGTAGGCACTTGCCAGCACTCAGAGGAAACTGAAAAGGCTCAGCACTTTTCTGAAACTCAGGACTTAATGCCAAAGTCAAATATAAACCTAATTGTCTGCATTTTGACACTCGAAGTAGAAAATATATGTTAACTTCATGGCCCTTAACTCCTCAAACATCAGTAAAAACATGGGTCAGTCTGCAAAGTGAGAATATCAGCAATTCTTTCCTTTTCTGAGTTCACTTAGATCAGTGCATGGTGATATTTTATACATATAAATAAAAAAATCAGGGCATGCAAATTAATGCAGTGTAACTAAATATTTTAATTTTCAAGTTCTAAAAATAGATCAAGGAAGATAATAAAATATTTCTTCAGAAAACTACATAAATATTAGTGGGATATTGATGACATTCTTCAAATAAATTTGCTATTGAGGATAATTCCTGAAGTACTAGAAGATAAAAGGGCACAAGAATTATGTCAGGAAAATTCAAAACCTGACTCAGAACTGGGTTGTGAATGTAAGTAAAGTGATAAAAAAAAAAAAAAAGAAAAGAAAACAACCAAAACCTCAGTGGGATGTTCTAGAAAGCCAATACAGTAATATTAAGGTATCTATCATAATTTTACAGCTATTGAATTGCGAACACTTAGGCACACTAATTCACTTAAATCTCGCATTGATCTTCACAGAAACTAGTCAAAGATGAACTACGTACCACGGTACTGCAACACTAAAATGTAATTATTGATCCCTCCCCCAACACACAGCATTTCTCATGTATTCTGAGAGTTTCTGCTTTTGACTCCCAAGTGTTTAGCACTTGTTCACTCAGTCACACAGCAGAATCATTTGAACACTGGCATCCACCCTCTGAGAAAGTCAAAAACAATACATCCACCCTCTGAGAAAGTCAAAAACAATATACAGCATCTAGTCAAGATGACCTGATACCTGGTCTGGGACTTTGATCAAGAATTTTGAGCAATTGTAAACAAGCACAGCACATATTTAATGGATTCAAATTAGAGAATTATCAATGATAGACTGAGTTTTTATCAGAGCTCTACAGTGATCAGGTTTTGGCCCTTATATGTTCAGCAGCTTTATCAACACTCTGGAGGACCAGAGAAAATCACAATCTAAACCTCAAAAACAGCTGATAAAAAAGAAAATCACGTGCTAGGTTAGACAAAAGAGCAAACCCTTAGTGCTGTAACACAGCTCCATGTAAAGGAATACATCCAGGAATAAAAACTGTAAGACACACTTACAAGGCAGGGGAAGTTTACTTAGGGATCTCTAGAAAGCATTTAGGAATGATAGTGGATAAACAACAGTACATGAGTGCCAGTGTGATGCCGCATCCAAAAGAGTCAATACAGTCCCTGGAAGAATAAAGAGGAAAATTTCTGCAGGCATCCAGTCTGCAGGCAGGCAGAAGGGAATTATATTAAATCTGGATTTGGCACTAGAGCTTCATGTTTGGGCGTTTATGCTGAAATACGGGAGAGGGTTCAGAGCAAATCAGTGAGGATCATTACAGGGTTGGAAAGCAAGGCTGTAAACTCCAGGACAGCCGTGTAGTTCCTTCATCAAAGATGTTAAGGGACTGTGTCTTTATGTAACAGGAAAGAAAACTTTGATAATAAAATAATATAACAATATCCAGAAGTAAAAGTCAGAAACAGAGTAGAATTTAAGTTGAAATTTTTACTGATCACTGGAAGAATTTAAGAAATATCTGTGCTAGACCCCTAAATTTGGAAATGCAATCAATAACTTACTCTAAAAGAGTTTCTTTAGTTAACTAAGATGGAATTACCTCAGGAAAGGTCTGTGTTAGTATGAGGTCAGGCTATTTTATGAAAAAATGGTCTTTTCAATTTTCACAGTCTAAAAAGAAGTAAAAAGTTGAAGGCAAGGGAAACCACACATTCAAAACATCAGCATAATCTAGAATTTGGAAACTTTCTGCCCCTTAACTAAGGATTTGAAACTTTAGAGGAGAACCATGCTCCTTACTATCTTTTTTCTCTTCACAACATACTCGTACCTCCCACCGACCTACACATTTCTTTAAACCTGAGCAACAAGGCTTTAAAAAGAGCCAGCCCCACAGAAGGCACAAGCTTCCCATGAGGCTGCCACTATTGCCTTGGTGACACACATTTGGAGCACATTCCCCAGAATGCAGGATACAAGCTGCAAGTCACACACCTCTGCCATGTACCTGAGCAGCCTGTTAATCCCCAGCTCCCATCTATGCACAGGGTTCTCAGTCCTAAATAGAGACAGCACTTTGCACTGCTCTTTTTGGAACACCGTGTTATTGATTTCAGTTTTGCATCACCCTGGTTGTAGTTTTACCTGGGCCATAGTTTCTTAGGCTGCTCACAAGAATGACACAGGAGAATGGGCCCAAAGCCTTGATGTCACATCCTTTTCCTCCTCACAGTACCCACTGGAGGTACAATGCTGCTCATCAAGGTCTTGTTTCAATACGATTTATTCTTGATAAATCCATGTTTGCTGTATCTTATCACTGCAACCTCTCAGTGCTGGAAAGATCTTTACACTCCCTTAAGGAACAGAAAATCAGCTTGTTAGTTTCTAATTCCCCTTCTCTTTTTTAAAAAAGGTAAGAATTATGTCCATCCTCTTGCACTCCTCTGGAATTCACCCGTCCCTACAGAGTGTTAATCACTACCCAGCAACAGCTCCTCCTGATCTCTTAAATACACCAAGGCTACATTTCAGCCAGCCTAAGGACTGAAGCACACTAACTGTATCTAAGTGTTATTTGACTTGATCTGGGACTATCTGGACAGAGTTCTTGTCCTCTCTTTAACTGCTGTTAATCGTATCAGACGTGCAATTACAAGCTTGTTATTTTTTAACATTAAAAAAAGAAACAAGCAGAATGTTTCCACTCCTGCCTCCATTAGGCGAGAGATTGTGTTTTCCTCTGTCTTCCTCAAAGGAACTATATTTATAGAAATATTATGTTGTTTCTTATGTCCATCACTAGTTGTAATTCCATTTCTTCATTAGTCTTTCTGATCATGTCTATGCATGGCCATGCATTATTTTACAGCCTCCAGCACCTTGTTTCTGCTTAAGTTTTCTCTTTGATTTTCATGTCATTGAGTAGCTCCTGGTGTTGCATTTTGGTGTTTTACTACAACCACTCTATTCTATTCACATTGGGATGTATCTTTTCTGGTTGGCTTTTTGTGTTTTGTCCCCTAGAAACTTCCAACTCTCCTCCTTGTATTTGTATTCCTCCCTATGAGAACCTGCCAAAGAATTTCTCTGGGTTTACTGAAGTTCACCCCTTTAGCTCTCTGTTATCATGAAGCATGTAAATCCTCAGGCCATCACTACATCCAGGCTTCTGTAGGACATGAGCCATTGATCTGTCACATCAAGCCACTGCTGGCACATCATATCCTCTGTCCCTTCCAGAAGTTCCCTTTCTGGATGCAGTTCTTGGCTAACACACTGGTTCCTCCCTCCTGCCTCTTCTCTTCCCATGCTTTACTGTAATCCCCCACAGGTATCATCAGCATGATCTGAACATCTACCACTTCAGCTAAATGAGGGACTATATTTGTATTAGCTCCTGGCAATAGTAATTTATTAAATTCTGGAAGATCAGCCACTAGAGGGAATCTAACACACCCTGCAAGCATGTTAAGCTCTCTCCCTTTGATCCCTTTCCTCTTGCATAGTGGCACTTAGAATGGCTTTATGCATAATGAAAATCTACTTTTACCACCTTTGATAGACAACAACTATTTGAAACGTCTGTTCTCTGCAATGAAAATATCTTCACTGAACTGCATCTGCTGTGGGTTATCTCCCAGAGTCTATTTCAGTCCTAAAACAAACACAAATTAACTCCCTCTCACTGTCTCCCTAGATGCAGTTCTGTGCTTCCTAGGGCTCAGTTGTCCAGGCATCTCTAATGAAATGACTTACACAGAAGCAAAAAAACAAAGTATGTCACAGACTAGCAACTTTGGTTGGTGTGTTTGCATCCTAATGAGTTTACACCTCCTGCTACATAAGGGAGAACATGGTAACAAATCCTGAAGAAGATGGGAAGGTCTGCAGA
>NW_008240226.1:2382218-2398474 GCF_000691975.1 Corvus brachyrhynchos
GCTGAAGACATTAAGGGGGGAAACAGGTGGGGAGGGAGAGCATAACATACAATGTGGATGGCACATGGATGGACAACTTTAAAAGCTTAAAGTGATTTGAACATTTTTCTGCTTTGAAAGTGGAAAAAAAAAAAGGAGAGAGCCCCTTTAAGTCCTGCTGACATACTGGGGCTGGTAAGTAACTGCACCCTGTGGTTCGCATTACTTTTTTATGTGTTCCTGTTTTTATGGAGTGCTAAATGGCTTAATTACATTTTACTGGTTTATTCTGCTCACTTGCTCATAACCTCATTAATCTGACACACACTGTTTTTTTCCCAAAATGGAGAATACACAATCATTTTTGTGTAATAGTGTCTCTAGGTATTTGCAACTGTCTGACAGGTATAATGTGGTTGGATTTGCTATTTATTAGGAAATTATCACCTCTGCATAAAGGTGCAAGTTATGAATAAAAAGCATAAACTGGGCAGACTAAGCTCTTTAGCAGCACATCAGGATCCCAACTGATTTAAGTACTCGGTGGTGCTGGTGGAGTGGAAAGGATGCACTGTTCAGTCTAATTATCATTATCTTGCTTTCACATGAGGAGATAGATTGCTAGTGTTCACCCAGATAATTTTCTAGGCCGTAACTGCGTACCTTTCAAGCTTGAACCCACTACTATTCGACCCACAGCAGACATTTTAGGATGTCTGGTTCTGCTAAATAAAAAGCAGAGGTGTGGGGACTGCAGAGCCCCCTCATCACAGCCTTTGCTAGGATGTAGGTTTTATACAGCAGAGGGATGTCTTCTGATGTGTCCAAGATGATGCATCTTTAGGTTTTAGTGCTTCAGATAAAGGGAAATTGACTTGTTTTGACTTATTGTGGATTATTTTGTGTGAGATATGGCAAAATGATGCAGACTTCAAGCCTCAGAGAGATCAAATACAATGCCAGAAGATTTGAGAATAAGTTGGAGAGCTTCCTGTGGTTGCCCCCATTGCTTTCCCCTATCCCTAAACAGCATTCACTCATTATTTCACCTATTTAAACCAAGTAGAAATAGGAACTCAGTGCTTGTGAGACAGGCAAAAAAGCCCAAACAAACCAGCTTTTGAAAATATGGATTTCAATTAAGTGGTCTTCAGTAGAGACAAAAGGACTGGATTAAATTTAAATGCTGAGGAGAAGGGATGTTCTGTCAGGTCTCCAATTCCACCCTTGCGAAACCTTCCTGCAGGAAAGTTGTTGTCAGAACCTACTGGCCATTCCTGGCAATAGAAAAACTCAGTGAGACTTTTCTGAAAGTAAAACGGCAAAGACTTGGGACTTCACTAGAGGTATTCTGTAAGATTTTTATGTGATGGTTGTCTACCCATATCCCTCTGTTTTGCAGCAAAATGGTCTACAGTTTACAAGCATGGAAAACACATGAACAGGGCTTCCACATCAAGTTGTGTGATAAAATCTAAAGACATTGCTGATGACTTAACATGTCCTAAAAATGTTATATGCACTACTGTTACAAATAACCCTTAAGGCAACTGCAAGTAAAAGTAATGGTCAAATTCCTTTCAAACAGTCTTGCCCTTTTCCTTATCTTTTTTTTTTTCTCCTGTGTTTTTGTCTGCAGTGAGCCAGCAGTACACTGGAAGGCAGTGCTTACCTGAAATAGCTGTCACAGAGATTTGAAATTGAAACTGGAGATGATTCAAGGAGAGACAGGGGTGAGGGCAAAGAGGAACCGATGGGCAGCAGCATTCAAACACAAATCAGGGCAAAAGGCCTATCCTTTACACTGAAGAAGCAGACCTTCTGTTCCAGGGATCTGTCAAAAACTCAGTGGTTTTGTATGAGCCATTGCAAAGAGACCACAAAACCGAGAGTGTCCTTTTAAACAAGCCATTGAATGTCAACTAACAGGTTTACATTGCATGATTCAAGAGACAGAGACTACGACAATGGAAAAGATTACCAACTTCAGGTTAGAAAGATATGCATCAGTCTTTTTAAACTAACAAATAAAATGCATCTCCTTGCTCAATTGCGGGGTTTTTTTCTGACTGCTAAATTTATTTCTTCTGCTTTTTTTCCCTTCAGCTATATTCTTCCCCATCCTTTTTTCTTTTCCCTTTACCTTTTGAAAAAATTCAGCTTCATATTTTCCTTTAATCTGACTATATCAAAATGAAGACTGATTTTTTTCCTACTTTCTGCACAGCTTGTTGGCTAAGGTCTCAATCCTGCAAACTCATTTGCACAACATAGCTCCAACTTCAACTGTCAGTGAGCTGAACGTCCCATGTCAAAAGACTGAAAGGCTTGATTCTGCTCAGTTGGCCCATCCATCTTGTCTATCCTTCGATACACTTTTTATTGAGATGTCTCTAAAATAGTTGCCACGCACACAGGATTGGTTATTTTCTACGGCACTCTATCTAAAGCAATAACAATTCGGAGGTGGCTCGAGAAAGGGTGCCTCTTGCTCTCACACAGAGTAAATTCAACTGATAAATTATTTAGAAATAAAAGGGAAAAGAAATAGGGAAAACATGCAATTAAATGGCCTTATAGCCTTAGCTCTTCTGTTTTAAGAACTTGGACTCCTCTCATTTGAATTCATCACATGAGATCCAACAGAAATAAAAATTTCCTCTTATTTTTGTACATTAAAATGGTCAATATAGATCAAAGGAATTGCAATAATTCATAATTTAAAACTAAAGCCCACCACATTTGTATCACTGCAGGAGGTAGTCTTCCTGTAAAAGCACTCTCATACAACCAAAACTTCCCAGCTGCAGTCATAGGGTATTCTAAAGCAAAACACAAGAAAATGATTAAAACAAAAAGGCTCAACACAAGAAGAACTATGTTGGATCCAAGACAAAGTTTATCTAGTGCAGAATCCCCGAAGGTTTACCTAGTACAGGATCCCACATGATTTAATAAACCTCTAACAGATCTTTCCTCAGTGATACTTCTTCCAAGACAGTGAAGACAGCATAGAAGGGAAAAGGAAGAAGAAATGGAAAGTTATTTCCATGCAAAGCAGTTGCAAATTATCACCTTTCAAAGTGCCCTTCTGCACCACTTCCAGCTGGTGATCCCATTACAGACAGTGTAGAGAATCTTGAACTAGGCTTTATTTAACCCTGGGAATGGACCTGAGACTACAGAGGCACCAAAAGGTTGCTAAAAATTTAAAGGCAGCACTTTTACAGCCTTGCTGATTATACAAAAAACTTTGAGAATCTAAGTTAGTTGTATCCTAGCACACTTTATACTTGTTTTGCTTACGCAAGGAGTACTAAGAACCTCATTTTATTTAACCTGGTCTGACAATATTAATGGCTTGAACACAAAGACCAACCCTCTCCATGCAGACACCATTGTAACAAAACATGTTTGCATGCAGGAGCCCAGTTCAGTATTCCTTCCTCATCATAGAACAGTTTGGGGAAAAGTCCATGGTGGGGCACATCCTCCTGGTTCACTTCCTAAAATGGGCTCTGAAGCAGCTGCACCAGGAGACCATCACACATCTGCAGAGATGCTGTGCCATTCGAAGTGTACCACTAATCTCTGAACCTCTCCTCTGACCAGGGAGGTCATTCCAGCATTTACGATCGATAGGAAATTCAAAAATATTTCTGATGTCACAGCTGGGTCCAACACACAGATTTTTTGCTCTACAGCTTCCCTGAAGCCAAAACTCTGGGCTTTTCCCACATCAACCAAACTTATTCTGTCTTTAACTCCAGTTTTTACAGCAGAGTTACATCCCAAGGTGAACTGAGAAACTTTCAATCATCAGTTTTACAGCATATGGGCATAAACAAAAGAAACAAACAAATAATTTGCTCAGTTTGTGCTTTGTGAGCAAGAATTATTATTTCACATGTATCCTGATACTTTAGGATTATCACTTAATTAGCTACATATAAATAGAGTAAATACTTGGTGCAAGCCCCACTGGACAGTACCTTTGACTCTAAGATGGATCCCCAAAAGAAAGCCTGGCAACCAGAAAAAGACAGCTCTAACAGCCACCTGCTTTGGATCTGGCATGAGTAGATGGACAGAGGCTTTCAGTCTCTTTCAGGATGCTACCCTGCACAGTAGGGTATTAACAACAGCAGCTGTGGTGTCAACATGGTTCTTTGGAGTGCTTTCAAGCCTTGTTTCTTCTCTTCAGAAGGAGGAGTTTCAGGAGCTAGAGAGTAATTTCAAGAATGTGCACTGTAGCAAAGGTTTCCTTTATGCTGCATACACTTGCAGTAGGATATTATTTTCACATATGTTATGACAGAGTGCAAGCTGCAGATACACTGTTCTTTTCAAAACAAAATTGGCTCCCACACGTGCAACATCGTCAGTACAGGTGCATCCAGACCCTCAGCACAGCAACACTACAGCCTCTTTTCTGGGGTTTAGGAATGTGTGGATACAAGTGGATTTTTAACAACGCACAGCTAAAGGAATTTTCTCCACTGGCCTGTTGTAAATGTCTCCATAAGGTTAGTGGTTAGTGTATTTAAGAGTACTTCTCTGTGCTTTCCTGGTCTGTGGCAGCCTTAGGAAGTGAAGTCCTGTGAGTGTCACTACCCCCAGAGCTAGCTGGAGTGGCTGACAGGTCCTCAGCCTTCTGCCTGAGGAGATACTTACTTTTACTACAAAAGAGATACCCTGTCATTTCTAGCTCTGTAGGCACCCCAGCCCCTGAGGTATAAGGGTAAACCTGGATGTAAAATGGAGTGCAATTGAATGGGATGAAGCTGGACCCTTCTGTTTTGCACTGTAGTGCAAACACAGGTGAAATTTGTAGTGTCAAATGAGATTTGTGATTCATTCTACTCTGTCATGACATCCAAGGCTGAAGAAATGTAAGACCTGTGGATCAAAACATGTAAGAATACTTGAGGGAGACCCTGTGAAATCAGCCAGATATGCTTCTCACCATTTTATAGGACAGAAGGATGGAGGTGTACAAGTACGTAGTCACAGAAGTCCCAGCAATTTTCTTATCTGCTTACATGATATGGAATTTTCCATTTGAAAACTTAACACCAAACAAGAAATGAGGGCTGCTGAGGGCATTATGTAGATCACACGGCCTTGTAGTGTGACCCTGAGTAAGCCAGCACTTGCAGACTTTCCATGTGGATGTCTGTGCCTGTGCCTGCAAAAGAGAAGTGCACACGTTGGTGGCAGATCAGACATCTGCCCGGCTGCGAGTCACGGGAATCTTTGGTCTCTCAAACCCACATAATTTCAGCACACGATTTCCCTTGCACAAATGTTTGCAATTTAATTGCAAAAGTCTGGCCCTTGGTATTTTGTGAGTGAGGGATATGACACTCACAGATGTACCAGTAACATTGGTGAAGGCAGGAAAAAATGGAGACAGGGAAAACACACAGCAACCTGTCAGTTTTGGGCTTTAAGAGAGCTTCTACAATACTAGAAAAGTCCTGTATGAAGAAGCTGACAACCATCATAGAAATGGACTTTAATTGCTCTGTTCACTGTATTTTAGTATGATAGAAATCTGTGTGCCAACTAAATGCAATCAGAATTGAACAGTGCCTTGACAGAAACTGCCAAGGTACTAGATCATTCTGTGCAAATATCGGGATTCAAAATTAGGTCAGGACATTTCTGACACTTGCTCTATCTCAGCTTGCTAAGCCAGTGCTAATGAAGAGTTTTAAAATCCTCTCTGCAGCACAGCATCTAAATCACAGAACGTTATTTTATTTTCCTTAAATGAGCAGGTAATATTAGCCACCCAGGAGAGCAACTCTTGCAAGCTCTCCTTGCTGCCCCATCCCTCTCTGCTTCAGGCACAGAATACCTGCTGATGTACTAATGCAGCTACAGAGGAGACACACGTGCACCTCTCCGAATGCGCCGCGCACCATTGCCCTCCGGTTGGCGCATCCTCTGCCAGGCAAATGTGAGAAGTGGGTACAGCATCAAGATTTTCGCTGCCAGTTTCCCTCCTCCACCAGCTGGGAAGAGTGAGGGCAAGGGCAGACGGAACCGAGAGGCTGGTATTCATCTCCCCAGCAACAAAGCTGCTACTTGGCCGATGTTCCACTTGAGTGGCCTGCCGGGATGGAGAGGAGCCTGGCCGCTCTCCGTGGGGGCCCGCTGGTCACCACTGCTCCACTGAACTGGCGGCCGCTTCGCTGGTGCGAAACTGAAAATTAAAACTGTGGCGAACTCTTCTCTAAGTAAACTGAATTAAGTAGCAGGCGAGAGCACCTCGGAGCAGCTTCCTGCGATCAGAGCACTTAGCTGGCATCACTGCTGATAAGGAAGCGCAGGCGGCACTGCTCTTCGTTCTCCCTTTGTGTGCTTGATCTTATTACAGAAAACAAATTTACCAAGCATGAATTATCGCTAAAATTCTTAATGCTCTGGCGGAGAAGAAAGCCTGATGCAGATGCCAGTAAATATGCACGTCTGTGGATGAGGATGCCGCTCCTCGGCACACTGCACTCTCCCAACTTTTGGCTATGTGCTGCTGCTGCGAGAATTATTCAAAAGACGGGCTGCAGAAAAAGGATCGATTAATCTGCTGAGCGAGTTTTCGAATCCATTCTCAATGCCGCTGACAGCCGGAGACCCCCTCCCTGTGCTTGGTAATTACCCCAATATTTCCTGCACGCTTGTTTAAACGGCTTACACTTGGGCTGCCTGTGAAGAGGAGCTCTCCCTGCGCCGATCTGAGGCGGGGCAGAAAGGCAGCTTCCCTTATCGCTCCGCTCCACTCCATCTGCAGCCAGCGGGGGGCTGCCTAATCGCCGGCCCTGGGACAGGGACGAGCAGGCTGGGGACGCAGATAGATGTGACACCAAAGGAGACGGGGACTTTCCTACCGCGCTGCTGCCGCAGCAAGCTCATCACGCTCTCGCTGTTTCAAAGGCGGGAGAGGAGCCCCTTTAAACCAGAGGCCTGTCCCTTAATTATACAAATGCAGCGATTCCCTTAATTATACAAATGCAGCGATCAAAGTTATTATCTGTCCTTACAAAGGCTGGAGCTTTAATTGAATGGTGTGTTGCTACCTTTGAGAGAAAGTGTTCAGTACTCCTGGAGGGCAAGTGGCAGGAGGGGGGAATATGGGAAAAGAGAGAGTGAGCAAGAGGAAAAGAGCAAGAGGAAGAGAGGTGGTATTTAACAAGGAAGCTGCTTTATATGGAAATGTAATGAATACGGTTGATAAAAAAAGGGAGAGACAAAAGTTGTGAAATTTCAAGCTGTGAAAGAACTTCAAAGTGTATTCAAATGTCACATTGATTTTTCTTCAAATCTCTAAGTCGTAAGTTTTTCAAAAGAGGAATACGATCCCCTATTTTATCCACTAATGTTTTATCTACAAAAAGGGGCAAAAAAAGCACAATGTTTTCCTTTCACAAGATATAATCCCTATATTGGAAGTCTATATTTTTTTTTCCAATGAAAGATTTTTTTCTGTGTCTTTGAAAGTGGTGATGTCTTCACCACATTTGTGTATTGTACGTTTAACTCTGCAGAATTCTGGTCTGAGAACCTGTTTTAAGTGGAGAAGAACCACACCCTGGTGGGTCCTCATTACCACAGTACTCCAAGCCACCCAGAGCAAGGCAACGCTTCCTTTTCTGGAAGGAAATGATGGGACAGTTCTGGGAGCAATCTTCAAAGAGATATGAACTAGCCAGGTTTAGTATCATGGTAGAAATATGTTTGCAAAATAGTAGAATAAAATTACGCTAATTACTAAGGCAGTGACACAGTCTAATATGAGCAACTTAGCTCTAAATGAAAATTGGCAGCATGATGGTCTATCATTTTCAATGGCCTACCATGGCTCTAGACACCAGGAAGAACACATTTTATGCCCCAAAACACGGATTATCAATTGTTTGATGTGTCTACCACTTTCTATGATAGCTTGGTAGAAATTCCAGATAACGTCTCTGAGAAGTAGAGCATAATTAATGCCAAAAATCATTAGATGAAACAAAAGCAATTTTATGGTAGATTCTGAATATCTATAGCAGTTCTTACAACCTAAGCTCCTACAACAGTGCAAAGCAGAGGTTTCTGCAGCACTCACAGTATAGGGATTATCCTGTAAAAATGCAAACCTCAAAAGGAGAGGAATTCAAAGCAAAACAAATATATTTTGAGAAATCTCAAAGGTTTTGAGTGAGTGGTTTCATAGTCTTCCAAAAATAGCTTTCTTTCAAAGAGGCTACTTTGGAATTTGGTGATATTCTGGGAGCCCATTGCATATCAAACAGATTCTGCTGAAGGCCACATAATCATAATGCTGGAAGGCTATGAGAAAAAAAGTAAGGATCAAACTGGATGGCAATGGTTGTATCCTTGTTTTGTAGTGCACTTTGCAGCCTTGGCAATAGGAGTGAACCATAACTGCCTCCCAACCTTGTAGGGGCTGCATCCCCTTGCAGACCACAGAGAAACCTGCATGTGAGTGGCATAAGGAGCACTCCAGTGCATCTCTCACTTGGGATTATCATGGCACTAGGGCTGCAGGAAGACCACAGAGCACATCTGTCTGAGGTGATTCACATGAATTGTTACACTTAGCAAAAGAAACTGTCATTGCTTGGGGACCTTTTCCTTTTCTTGTTTTGTTTTGTTTGTTCTTAAAATGTAGCCATCTTGTTGAGATATCACAAAAATGGAACACATTCTCTTCTTTGTCATGTCCAGTTCCCTTGCATATGGATTTCAGTGCTAATAATACTAAATCCAAGCAGAATACACTTAGATTTGTGTGGAAAATGGCCCGGAATTTGGATTTCTTACTTACAGAGATTTGCATTTGGGCATCAGCTAGTAGTGGGAAGGGAAGAGTGTCTCAGCAAGCTGCCTAAAATTGCTACTTTGTGGAGGAATCCTTAACCAAGGTAATGCAGGGACAGGATCTTGACTACATTTCGCTTTAAGACTGCAGCTCTGTCACTTTGTGGAAGGGCAGGCAGGTGTAAAACACTGCAATGCTGTGCCAAAGTACTTGTGAAGTTTTAAGAATCTGTCTTTTAATGATTGTTTTGAACAGTAAAAAGCACTGTTGTACAATACAGAGCTTGTAGTGAGAAAAACCTTTAGATACATTTCTAGTTAAGCAGATATGAAATTTTTTCCAAAGGCTTCAGTAGCAATCCTCACATGCTTAGACAGAGTTCTCCACTCTTTCTGCTGACAGTTTTGAAGTCAAAATAACCACAAGTAAAATTTGTGCTATAGGAACAGTGCTGGTACTGGCTCTGGGGCAGCCTTCCAGGTTTGCTTGAGGAAAAGCTTTGGTGGAGTCAGTATTTGCAAGAATCCCTTTCCCCCAAGCCCTTTCAGTAGGAGTAAAGCAGGCCTTCAGATATATCCTCCTAGATATATCTGAAGACTGTAGATCAGTCTTTCCACACAGGGGTTCCAGTGCACTTTCTATGGGGACTTAGACTTTATCTAGTGGAAATGCAGATGGGAAATGTAAGCAGCCAGAGTCAGGGCTGAATGTGTGATGCCTACAATTGACAAAGTGAATGTTAGGAAGGAAGTTCTGCAGATACCTTTGATGGCTGGTCCTGCTGGCATGGATCTAGCAGGACAGAATTATGGGGCTGCCATGAATGAGAGCTACAGAGAGAAAATCCAAACAAACCAAGTAGACACCACAATGACACAGCAGAAAAGAAATAATTTACTTTTCCTTGCCTAAGGCATTCAGATGAAAGAATAATTCTTTTAAAACAGTCAGTCCTTCTTGCCTTTTTACATGGCTCCCAGCAGCTTTTTGCTCTCTGTGCTTCTCTTTATTTGACCACTTTTGCTATCTCTGTTCACAATTCTGTTCCTATAACTTGCTCATGCAACACTAATCAGGGAGATTTTCCCAACAGGTGGTTCAAGCCACAGGAATACCTGCTAAATTTCTAACATAATTGGAGATAAGATCTGAATAATAATAAATGTAATTCCTCATCTCTGTATGGAAATACCAATTTGTCTTGCTTCTGCTTTTTAATACAAATACATGCTTCTTAAGAAAACAGAAATATGCCCTTCTTGTGCAACATTTTGAGTTACCTATGAGATAATTGACATAAACTTCACAGGGAGAGGTTTATTTGTTATTTAAATTCCACTGATGGAAAATTTATCCGAAGTAGAGCACTGAATTTCCTGTGGTTACTGACTGAGATAAAGGATTCTTTTGGAGGCTGTGGAGAAAAAAAAGGGTTGCCATCAGTCCTAGGGACCATCACAAATCTTAACTTGCTTGTGCTCCATTTGCTCGGTGCATTTCCTTCACCCTGCCTATTGTAATGCAAGCACATTGCATTTTAAAGTGAAATAAATATCTTATCATGACAGACATTACTACTGCAGGTTTGGACACCTGGTGTGATAAACTCCTTCCCTGCTGCCTCCCGAGATGTTAGCATTGGGAGCCTTCATTTACATTATCCAGCTCAGTAATAGCAAACTCCCCCCTCCAATGAACCCCTCTTCTAGAGACTCCTTTCCAGAAACTTTTTTAAAAACCCAAGAATGTTAAAGCCATTTAGTTATTAATTTTTTTTCTAGAATGAAATTTCCTACACAATTATGGCTGTTTTTCTTTCAAAGATTTCTCTCACACCAGAGAATCCATTTTTACCCCTGTGGGAGGTGCCACGGTTTGGTCTAAAATTATAATCATCTAATACTTGGACTGTAGTTTGACTGTTACTAGATTTCCTTGAAGCTGAGATTAACCTCATCAGGCTGCCATTCTTGAAATTGATCTTTTAATCAGTTAAAAAAGAATAATAATTTTTTATTCTAAGTACAGGCTGGATTTTTCCTCATAAAAGGAACAGCTGCTATTTTTAATGATTTATTGCCAGTATCTTCCCTCTTTTGCACTTTATTTCTTTCAGAACCCCCCGATGAATACCATCTGGTTCAAGTGATTTACTATGCTTGCATTTCATGAGCTGCTCCACGACATCCCGAATTAAGACAAGGAAAATATACTCTGAGTTTCAGGAAAATCTTTCTGACAGATCTATTAGACTGTAGACTAATCTTTCAGTGGGAGTCTCATTGTCTGAGACATTTATAGCAAGACTGGACAAAGCATTGGTAAAATATACTTCAGGGGACAACTCTGCATTAGCAGAAGGATAGTATAGGCACATGACTGAAATTGAGACAGTCAGAAAAAAATTTTAAGGGAACCATTTTCCATCAGAAGATGCAGTTCTGACAAAACTAAAAATACTTTGCTAAACTGTGTGAATGTTGGTGAGTATTTTGAAAAAAAGAAATAAAAAGTGGAGGAATTATAACGTCAAAATGTCATATTGAAGTATTCTCTGAATAAAGAATTTCATTCTTTTAAAATGAAATTTTTATTTATCCTATTTTTATACTACATTCTGAAGCAGAAATCAAAATAAATGCTAAATGTTTCCAATTTAGCCCAAATTTATTGTTCTTCCCTCTAGAATTTTACTTCCTAGAGAAATACAGAAAAGCATAGATTTTTTTCCTGTCAAAAATGAAAGCCACTAAGAAATACAATTTGACCACTGAAAACTGCCTTCCAAGAGGCTTCTGACAGTTTTCCATGGCAAATGACATCTCTTTATATTCCATGTTTACAAGACGTTTCTCTGCATTTGCCCTTTCACTTTGTCATTTCAGTGCCTTGTGCCTCAGTTCCTTCCAGATTAAAAGCAATAGAAATGTGCATTTTGCTCTGAGAAGCTGGACTGAAAGGCACTTCATAACAGCTTAGATTTTTATTAGTGAATTTCTTTCTCATTCCCTGTGGCTTGGCTATTTTATTGTCCTCAGGTTGCTCTGCAGTTTTATTCTGCTTTCATTGATCTGTTTTATCCTTCCAGCTGTAATATAATTGGAAATCTTAATCACAGTTGAAATCACTCCAAGACAGACATGAAGAAGCAGTCAACACTGACGTGAATTGTGTATTTTTTTCTGAAGCATGGCTGGTCACAATAGTTCATTGAAGCCTTTCTCTCCTTTTCAAGAGTAGGAGACAAAACACAGGTTCCTTTTGTAAACAAACCAACTTTCGAAAGTGTCAAATCCCCATATTTAATTTTGAAATCTTGGGATCTGGCCAGTGTTCAATAGCATTCAAAATTCTTGTCCTTGGAAACAGAAAGTCTCTGTATTTGAAGACTGACTGTTGCTTCCTCTTTCTAAAAAGAAGCAGCTTTCTGAAAGTGTTTTGTTTACTCCTTGATCTGTAGACCCTTTTGGGTCTTCCCCTCATTTAATCTCTATTTGAAGCCTAGTATCTTCCACAAACAAAAACAAGAATCTGCAAAAAGCAAACATGCCTGGACTCCCACTTACATTCCTCCCACAGTAAGTGTTGGTGCCCTTCCTCACAAAAATGCTCTCTTCTGCCACCAGTTTTCTCCTGCTCTCAGTGGTAAACTACCTTGCTGTCTCTAATGAGTCCTGCATGCTTCCCACACAAATCTTGCCTCCTTGGAGACGATCGGAACAACAGGAGGGTTTCCTTCCTGTTCCCTGGGCTCCATCTGTGTTTCACAGAGGACTGGCAGAGTGAAGCATTCCTGTCCCCATCTGCAGAACCACGTTGCCTACAGGCAAGCACCACATCCACTGATACCTCCGCAACTCTCTGATCATACTTGGTAAGGGTAAGGTTGCTGAGGTCCCCCAGCTACCACTGGTAGTTTTGAGGGTCTTCATCCACTTCTACATTTTATCCTAGCAGAAGGCAGATGCAAACTGGGCACCTTCTGGCACTACCTCAAACGATTTAACAGGGTATGGGGAAAGAAGGTGCTGGGTGGCCCTATTTGTCAGCTTTTTAAAAAGATAAAACTAAAAAATAGCTACCTGGCAGCTCACACAGCCTTGAGAGAGAAAATTCCCTGAAGCTGAGCTGCAGCAAAGAGAATGGAAGGCGACCTCTGGGTTTTTTTACAGGCAGTAACTTAGGGAAATAATGTCCCATGGTCCCATGAGAAGTGGGAGAAAAAGGAAAGCCCCAGATAAGTAGGAAGAGGTAGGAAATGTGATTGAAAGATTGAGTTTCTGAAAGGTTTCTTGTCATAATGCACATAACCACATCAGGCTGCAAGGAAAAATCTGCTGTAGAACTCAAATCACAAGCACTTATCTGTACTTACTGTAATATAAATGCACCACACTCACACATTTTCAACATGCCCCGGATTGCTTTAGGCAATATTTGAATTCATTGTGTAGCTTTTTTTCTGTATATTTTTGCACATATGGGAGAGCAAAGAGCAAAACTCGGGTAAGAGAAGAATAGTTGGAGATAAGTCCTGGAAGTTTAGTCAATGGATCAGGAATAATGTTTCATCTTTGATTTAAAAAGCATAAATGGAATCCCTTGCAAGTCTACTTCTGCAAAAGAAAAAATACAGCAAACATTATCAGTTTCACTGAATCTGCATTAGGGAGGACAAGTCTCATGTAAAAACAGTGCTGAAGTATAATTGGCCATGTTACCTTCCAGCTTAAGGGGCTAGGTTATTGCCAGATTAAAGAGGTCAAGTTGTAAGTAACAGTGGTTATTTCAGATTCAGGGAACACCATTTAAGTTAAAAGCAGTTGTAATGCAACTTAATGCCTTTGCCTGTTTTATTTACATCTGATTCTTAACATGTAACAAAAAGGTTACAGAAAAAAATAGCCACCTGTAGGCAGAACGAAATTTCATTATGATCTCAGTTTTAATTATTTAGTCTTCAATGGTAAGAGTCTGACACTCCTATTCAGATTATTGCCTTACTCCATAAATACCTTACCTAGTTTCAACAGTGCTATGTCTTTACTGCAGTAAAATCAAGAGGATGGGAATTTTACTTTTAAATTCTGCAGGAAAAAAATCACTGCAGTTTATTCTGGATCAGATCTACTGATTGATGTTTGCTGTCCCACAGGGAAAAAGACAAAATATTTCTTATTCTTCTTTTGGTTAGCAGATGTCTCTTTAGATACATAGCTGATTCAATGAGTAGACACACTTTGGACATGTATCACTTACCTGAAAAGCAGTATTTTATGATTAAGCTAAAAAGTCATATGTCTTTTCCACTAAATGGGAGAGGTGAAAATCAAAGGAGAATATTGCAACCTGCCTGCAAGTGGCCGTGCTATTCACTGATCATCTGTAACACAAACAGAAAGCACAGTACTCAATAAGCAGCCTGCACAATTCTGCCCTCTTCCAAACCCAAATCTAAGCAACTCCATTAAATACCTTCAACAGCTGAAGTCAATTAATTTGGAGTGGCAGCATACTAGTAGCCTTATTTGTTTTATTTACGAGTTACTCGTCTCAGGTCTCACCTTCTAATAGGAACTTAGGCTGGTGCCTCTAAATACATGGCTTCTTGAAAGTGAATTTTAGTGCTCCTGAGAGATCCTGCTATTTGATTTCTGACTCCAGGTCACAAGACTATCAAGTGAATTTCTATTTTCTCACTTTTCTGGGCAAGCAGGTCGGGGGTCTCCTGTGAGACTGATTAAACTAGACAAAAGTGGATCATGCTCTGGTCTGGATAGAAATACATGCTCGAGAATCCCCGTGGTAAAACCTAACACTAATCCAAATAGTCTTGTAAGGGGTAGGAGGAGTGGAATGTTAGTGGCTCACAAGAACATTTTAATTACTATAGCTGTAGTTCCATCTATACAGAAATACTTAAAAATGCCTATTGGAATATTTTCATGCCACATCTAGATTCATTGTCTCATTTAAAACGCAGTGCTAAAACCAGTGCATTAGCTGAGGTCATTACAATACTGCTATCAGATAATTTCAGTGCTTACGCTAATTAAAATGATGGCACTATAAAAGAAGAAACCCATCTTGTGAGGCTCGAAGGCTCTTTTAGGGAGAGGAATTACACTCCCTTGGCGGCATGCCCCTGTCATCTCCCCTGAATGGGGCTACCCTTGCTGCAGCCCTTGCTAGGGGTAAGTATAAACATATTTGTAGAAGCTGGTGTCCCAGGCAATACAGAAATACTGGCAACTAAACATTTGGTGTTTACTTTTCTCAGGGAAAGGACAGTCTTTGGAGAAGCCACTTTGGTTTCTGCAGTCCCTGGTGTGGTAGACACTGGTAAAACCCTGCAAACCACTTCAAATCAATGACTTTCCTGTGACCAGTTTGAATCTTGAATCCTTACTTTAAACACTTTTAGGCCCTATGTGACTTGATTTACCCCCAGAAACAGAGACTTTTTTTTCTCCTAATTTTCTTTTTTTCCACAAGCACTGGGGTAAAATAGGGGGGAAATGCTAACAAATGTTAAAAACCCATTACAAGGTTCTCCCAGGTGTTGCAGTCCCCTATTGCTACCAGAAGGCAATAAAACATTTCGTACTTAAACCCAATGCTGTGCCTTTTTTAGAATGCAAAATTACTTTTACTCCCTGCAGCATGGTTAACAATTAAAAAAAAAAAAAAGCAAACAAACACTGATATAGCTTTAACATTTGTAAAAACAGCTATTTTACAAATTCTTTTGACATAATTGCTATTTAAAAGTCTACTAAAGGCAATCATGAATTAAAATTTATATACTAAATCTGACTGGCCATTACAACATAACAGGTAGATACTTATGATGAAATCATCATGTAGGTAAGATAAAATTAGCTTAAAATTCTTAGCTTTACAGAGAAAATAATTTCATTATGGATTTCATTTTTAAAGCTTCTCAGACAGAAAAAACAAATATGAGAAGGAAAAAAGACTAATCAGTTTTTAAATGTATTTTCTTCATGAGAAGTTACTGAAGCAGAATATGAATCAGCCTGTTCCTAGTTTTATGAAAGAAATATTCAAAATGTAGTTTAGACCTTTCTTTTCAAAGGGATCATGTTCTATCTTCTATTCCTTCTTTGATATATTGTGTCAAGAACATAAAAGCCATATTGGTCATGATTATAAGAGATTATATTATCTTACAGCTTTATACACAGGGAAGTGCTATGGTGTTTCTGAGCACATTAGAGAGTATACACAGAAATGATGGATTTTCAAAAAATGAAGAGTAGAATTGATTTTCATTGAGCTGAACAAAATTTTAATGGCTGAGATCATAAGTGGAATTCAATATGTATCAGAACTTCACACTTTAGGTTAGAAGTAAAGCCACACCTTCCTTAGGGGACAGGTCTAGATGAGATTCTGATAACTGCTTAAGTAAGCTTGAGTTCAG
>NW_008240226.1:2398489-2403995 GCF_000691975.1 Corvus brachyrhynchos
CAGCAGGAAGCTGTTTTACCTGAGTTAAGTGAGAACCACGCACCCCCTAACATGATGTCTAACTCCAGTGCCGCTATATTAAGCTAGTACAGAGCGTGGAGAATTTTTCTGGGTGGCTTGATTTGATTTTTTTTTTCCCAGCAACACATCTAATCTGATATAAATATTGCTGTGGATGCCTTAGAGCTCGTATACATGGAAACACTTTCCCACCATGGAGCAAAGACAGTTTATTCCCTTAAACCTGTGACAATATGATTCCTCCAGATGGACTCCAGCCCTGTGTAACAAGGAGTGGGTCTGAAGTAATAATTTTGATTAAAAAGCTCTGTTTCATAATCAACTCTTAAATCATCTGTGCTCCAGAATTAGATATTTTGATTACAGAAGGTGTTGGCAGTCATGGGTCAGAGAAAAAGATGGGATCCAAAAAGAGTCATGAGTCAATTAGACATAAAGATGCTGTTGGGGATGATAGACTCACATAAGTCTTCTGTTCAATAGCAGATACCAAGGAAGAGCATGGGAAAGGGCCATAAGGGTGGAAAAGGTTATAGAGTGGAGGAAAGACCAGCAAAAGAGGGAAATATAATTTAAGACTAAAACTTAACAAGATGTCATTCTCATAGGTAGAAGAGAGTAACTCAAGATCAGTGGCTGGATTGATGTTCCCATTAACACAAGAACATTGTGGCACTGCACTGAAGTTTTAACTCTTCAGCTGTGGCAGGGACAAAGATAACTGGGAGACCAGGCAAGGGCTCCATGGAAGCAGAGTAGCAGAACACATCACTTGTATCACTTTCTTGTGATTGGATGTTGCGGTACCTCTAGGCTCTCAAAGCACAAAAGCTCTGAATTCCTGGCTTGGGGCACACCTCAGCTGTGTCTGGACCCTGCGTTAAATCAAGACCCAGGCATGGCTCTGACTGTCCTGTTGCTGAGGCCATTGAAAGGATACCTGGATACACCCCCCAGAAACAGCCTCAGGTCATCTTATTAGGCAACTTGTTTTCAACAAGGTGGTGATGAGCAGCCTGTGACAGGCTGTGCTCCTTGCCAGCCACGATGTGTGTTCCCAGCAAAACACAGTGGGGAAGTTAAGAAAGAAACTGAGGTAGCAGCTCAACTTCTGATCTTTAGTTTACCTTGGCTTGCGTACAGGATTCTCCGAGGAAAAATGACATCCTAAACCTTTAATTCAAAGGTGGTAATAGTATTCTCAAATACATTCAGGAAAGGGGATCATGTAATTTTCAACTACAGTTATAAACACTGTGAGTAGAAATTTGTATGCATGTCTCAAATAAGTATATTACCTAAAAAGAAGTGTTTCTCCTGCCATTTTCTAACTGAAACCTTCCCTAATACTGTGAGTTTTAGGCCCTTCTGAAATGAGGTGACATTTTTATAACAAGTGTCCAGAAAGTGATACCATTCCATTTATTGAAATGGCAGTGGAGTCTACTTTGTTTGTTTGCAAACTCTCTTTGGTATTATCTGCCAAACCCCAATTAAACATACTTTGGTATCGTATAAAAAGTGTGCATATGCACCAACTAAGCAGAAGAATTAATTAGCTGAAATATGCCAGCTCCATACCAAGGGAACTATGAATATTCATTGGCTCAGTTACAGAACAGGTAATCAACTATTCCCTTTATGAATTATGTCAATAGCACCATCAGTTACTGTGTATTTTCTCAGAAAGCAATTTTTAAAAAACATTCCAAGTGCATAGTTCAGGCCTTTTGAGAATTATACGCGCACGTACATACCTTATATATGCATTTAGAAGTATAAATACACATACCTGAAATTATTCAGGAGCTTCTAAACACCATTAGACATTTAAAAATGTAAGAGTGCAATGTACTTCTCGAGCCATCAATGTCATATAGGCCATGGGGTTCAGCACCTAGAAACTGGACTTGGCAGTTCACAGTGAGTGTCATTCATATACTCAGGACTCGAGAACACAGCAGCACCACGTTTTTTGAAAGCCCATGGGACACTTATGCAACCAGACTCAAGGCATGCAGAGTCAGTATTTGTGAGAAGAGTTGTTCCTTCAGGCTGGGAGTAGGAAAGTAGAGCATGGCAGAGGGGAAACTAGTTCTAATGCAAAAGCAAAGAACTAAAATTTTGCTTTGCTTGTGGTTGGTCTGTATGGATAGGAGTCATGACTTTTCTCACCCTTCATTTCATGGAGTTAAGATCTACGGGCAGCTGTATTACCCTACAGCTCTGCTGAAACATGTCATCGTTTACTCCTGTATGCCACCACTTAAGGTTGTTGTGCTGTGTGTGAACATCACCACAGATGACAGAGAATGAGCCCCTACATCTCCCTAGAACTAACCCATATTGCTTTGGCATTTTCCCATGATAGCATTTAGCTTCTTCCGACTTAAAGCCCTAGTTCTTAAGAATTCAGTTGCTTTTAAGAAGAGGCCTTGCCTCACTGAATTGTTCTTACAGTTACTGAAAGGTCTCTGAAAATTCCTGGTGGCTGCCAGTGTATTTCTCTTCCTGTGGGCATCTGCAACACAGCTTCAGGACTGTGGGAAAAGGAACATAGAGGAAAGCAGAAGCTGTGCCAAAACCAGAACAAGCTACACCCAAAGGGCTGGTGGCTTCTGGGCAAAAGTAGGCAGGCAAAACCAAATCCTGTCTATATGTCAATACTACCCTTTTTGTGTTGTTAGCATTCACTTAAATATGTAAGTATTTATTGTTCTCCTAGAGATTAAGGTCACTTGTCTCCATAAATTCTCAACAGGTACCTGATAAAATTGCAAAGGTTCATTTTCATATTTATCATATTACCAAAAATGCAGTGCTATTAGCATCTGGTTTGTATGGTCTTTATTGCAGACTGCAGAGAGAAATGTTAGCGGCTCTCTCTAAACTGCAGAAATAACAGTTCTCAGGAAAGATGTTAAGTCAGGGCAACTAGTATGCTTCTAAATAGATAATATAAATATTGTATGATTTTTGGCATTCCTTCCAAGTTTGTTTGAAGATTAGTGAAACCCAAGGTATTCGTATTATTTCCTTTAGTGGCAGGTATATTTGTGTTTACAAATAATTTTCTTGCATTATGGCCATCAGGCTCTGTTAAACCAGTTACGCTTTCCAGGTTCTTAGGGAACAGTCAACAAATAGCATGTAATTATGCAATTTATTATAGAATCATTAAGGTTGGAAAAGATCTCTAAAATCATTGAGTCCAAACATTAACCTGTGGGAACAGAAATAATGCCCCAGAAGAAAGTTTTAACACTTGTTTAATTTTGTGAAACTCCTGTGTGTGGGCTGGACAGAGAAAGAGAGAGGTGTGTGGAACTTCATGGGACTTAGAAAAACCAAGCCATTCCCCAAGGATCTGCTCCTCCTTCACACTGCGTGATGCTGAGCTGTGACTTCACAGGATTACAGACTGTTTAAGGTTGGAAGGGACCTCTGGAGATCATCTGATCCAATCCCTCTGCTCAAGCAGGCTCAGGTAGAGACCACATCCAGACAGCCTTTGAATATCTCTGTGGATGGAGACTTGAGTGCTTACCATTGGGTTAATGGCACAGCTGACAACAGCATAACACAGTTGTGATCTTATATGTGGATTAGCACTGTTAGGAAATGAGAACCATAAATATTTCACCATAGTGAAATACAAATGAAGAGAAACAGAAATTGGTTCTTCTACTGCTGCTCAGAACAGGGGGTCCAGAGCACAGGCACTTCTGCTCATTTCCCCAGACTTTGATCTGTCTCCCTTAGGTTTACATAGTTTATCCCTTGAAAGTTTACAGTCTACAGCCTTTCACAGTCTCTCAGCTCCTTGCATCCAGCTTTGTTTTCTCATCTCTTCTCTTTCAGTTTGCTGCTTCTTTGCCCTTAGTATACTCTTTCTTTACAGCCAGACACAAATCAGTCACACAGACATTGCCATGCCTGCTTACCACTAGATTTTGGTTTTATTTAGTTGTCCAGTCTTCTTTTCTTTATGTGTGCTATTTCATCTTTCTGTTTCCCCAGTTCCAGCATCTCCTTCAGGCCCTGTATGATTCCTGTTCATCTTCTCATACCTGTATTCTCATATGTGTTTTCCCCATTCAGCTAATTCCTGTCTTGATTAAATTTTGTGTGTCCTACAAAAACACCCACACTCCACAAAAACCTGGTCCTGCTTTATTCTAGTTTCTCTTCCTATCTCCTTTTCCTTGAATCCAATAGGTGATTCTTTTTTCTACCATCTTTTTTGTTACTTTTTTTAGTAAAAAGACTTACACCCTGAAGCTAGAACAGATTCTGATGTGCAAGTTTTCAAAAGCTTATAACCTTGGACAACTTGTCCTGTACCATAGTCCTCCATGCCCTAAGTTGTACTGACACAACTCTTTATTAAGATACATGTTAAACCACATCACTGAAGCCTCCAAAATGGAAGTGTTTGGCTGATTGGATACTTTCCCCAAGATATTCTAAGAGAAATATGACCAACATAGAAAATTTCAATCTCCATTTGAAGAAATTAAAGTTTAAAAGCATTTGAGAATGTTGTCTTATAGCACATGATGTTGGAGAGCCTTGAATAAAAATCCCCATGTGATACCTAGCAAGATAAGGCACAATTCATAAAGTATTCTCTTTTCTGTTCATTTCAACAGCCTTGACTTTGCTGTAAAGCAAATCTGTAGTTTAATGGTACAACCTGTAATGTTAGTAATCCCCTGAAATAACTGAGATTACTGAACCAAGGAACATCTGCAGAGTGCATGGTCTGTTGCCACTCAAGGAGTAACATGAGACCTGTTTCCTTTACAAATATGTAATTTTTGAAATAGATGCTTGATCTCAAACGATGAGGAAGAGATCGTGTGCATTTTCTGCCTTCCCGTGTGCACTGAGGAAAATAGCTTTTAAGTAGAACACCAGCTCTAAGGATTTGTGCTGGGATGCTTTCTGTTTGCCTACCTAACAAAAATGAATTGTGTACAATAATCCCAATGGTGTTCGGCCTAGAACAAACCCCTTAATATTAAGGGAGTACTGAGAAAAATAGAAAGAATTTCCAAAACAGGAAGACGTCACTGCAGTTTGACTTTACCAAGCAGACCATGTAAGCAATTATTAAAATTCAATTTTTCCAAAAGATAAAATGCAACAACAATTGGGCTATTTTGTTTTGGAAAGTCAGCAAAAGCCCTTAAAGACTCAGCATATTCCACTGATATGGATGAGAATGCAAATTATTTGTTTCTCACCAGCATCTGTTGGTCATGGCAGATCAGACTAACCAATCTATACATCTACCTGTTCTCAAACGCATATGACTGGTAACTTTATTCTCAGTTTCAGAAGATCTAAGAACTTAGCAAAAGGGGTCATTGGATGCAAAGATATTCTTGTGATGTTCGTGTTTTCATCAAAACTTCTAAAAAAATTCTCAACAGATAAGTGAAAACAAAAGAGGAAAGCGTGCTACCAATTTAATAGAAGG
>NW_008240226.1:2404058-2455025 GCF_000691975.1 Corvus brachyrhynchos
AGGAATCTAAAGAAATGGAAATCATCTAAAATTAATTTTCAGAGATTAGATTTAGACAGATAAATTACAGTGCAAATTTTTTAAGTATAAAAAAGAACAAATATAAGGAAACTTACCCACCAAATAAATCGGGAAATAGCTAACTCCCTTCCCCTCCGCCTCCAAACTCCCACACACATGCTGGTATTTTTCAGTTCATTGTAAACAGGTGTTATAATTTAATGAGGAACGGTAATTTTCACTTAGTAATTTTGTACTTTAAGGACCTGTTTAACACTGTATATACATTTGCAATGAACATCCTACTCATCTTCTGTATAAGTTATGGAACAGAAGTCGTTCACTGTGTGCTAGAGCCCTGTTTATTCATCTTTGTCCTAGTTTCTCTGTAAACTGGTGTGGCACTTCATACCTATACTTAGACCTATGCTGGATTATGATGAAATTTGTTACATAACAGCACAGATACTTTGCATACTTCCTCTTTCATGTAGCTGCTATCACTGGCTCTCCATTATCATGTACATGTTCCGCCTGTTTCAATTGTTTCTCCTCAGCTCTCTTTTATCGTATCAAGGCATCTTCCGTAGCTATTAATTTCCCACTCAGCTCTTGTCCCTCTACTCAAATTAATAACTATTATTCACCTCTCTTGCTGACATTTATGAATCCTCCATGCTACACAAAAGGCTTTCCTTTATTTTGGCCTTGGGTGTGTGCAGCGGGTGCATGGTGGTGTGCACATGCTTGTCTGATTCACCCAGCCCTTCTAGAAATACATGCAGGGTCTTGAAAAAAGCCTAGGGGCATACAAGAAAAGCATTTTCTTTAAAATATTTCAATGTGTTATAAGTCTTATCCAGATGATCTTGCTTTGTCTAACAGCATGTAGGCAGCCCTGCGCTGAAAATACATGCATATAGAAAGAGATACCATAATCTGAAAACCAGTTGTAAGAAAGACAACTGCATCAAAGCAGGATTAAAATTTCTATCAGACAGATAAGGTTAGCATAATAAGATCACTGAATAGTTTCCCACCCTATTTTTCTGCACTGTAGCATGTTATAAGTTTCTTTTTTTCTTTACTTGCAGCGACCTTTTTGCCATTATACAGTATTTAACAAATAATTCTTTACTGACTTCTTAGAATTCAGTGCAGAAGGGGATGAAGAAAGGTCTGAGAATAGACATAAACAATCTCTTCTGCACTTTAGGAGCTGTAGTTCAATGGATGTATTTAGACAAGCCTTTTTATAATAAAAAGCTATGCTACAAGTGTAGTACTGGCATCAGTGTATGAATATGAAACAGAAGAATTTAAATTCAAGAGGAAATATTGTTAATGAGGAAGAACATGCTTTCTTGCTGAGTTACAAGTTGACTTTTCCATTACAGAGTATCACAAATGTGCTGAAATGAATCCCAAGTAATGCATCTCTGTGATTATTACAGTCATTTAATTCACCCTTTCTGTCAGGTCTTTTCCTCCTATTAGGAATTATTAATAACTCATATATAATTTCACACTGCTTACCTTTTCTACAAGGTTGGCTGATCTGCATACCAGCTACTAACTAAAATCCTTATGCTGTTGAAAGGAAAAATAAATTTCCTGCAACTATATAGTGACTTGTTTACAGACTGAATATATTCTAATTAGATCCCTACACTGAAAAATAAACTTTAATATCAAAATGTATAAAGTAAGTTTTTACTTGAACCATGCAGGTGCATCTGGAATATAACTTAGGGTCTGGAATGGACTGCATAGAACATAGTATAGACCTGTAGCAAGCTCCATCACTGAGGAGCCTCAGGCACCTGTGCACTTAGAGCTAAACCTAGGAATATGGTTGAAGAGGAATAAAGTTGTTCCACAGTCCAATTTTGATTTGTTTTTATTTTAATATGCTTCCTAGTTAAAGGCTCTAAGGATTGCTTTGGAAAACCATACACCTCTGAATTATATTATCTCCAAATTATAAATGGCATGAAAGGAGGAGCTGGACAGTAGCTGAATGCCAAATTTTCATTCCCAGTCAGAATTTCCAGTGAAGTACACTCAGTTTTGGAATGTGCCTTAAAAGGCATTCAGAAACAACCCAGATGTCAGAAGGGTTTCAAAACATCTTTCCTACCTAAAACCTGTTTCATATTGGTTTAATTCCACCAAATGCTTGACTCAAAAAATCAATGTTAAAAAAATTCAGTTGGATCCAGGCTTGATCCTTGAAATTTAGAAATGCTGGAACAGCAGGTTGATTTGGTTTTTTTTCTCTAGTGGAGAAAACAAAGCTGAGATGTATGGCTTAGGGGCTGGTAGTGCTGCTCAACAGTTTATCAGTTGTGTAGCTTTTCCCTGCCATGGGACAGGGGTGCCAGGATTCTGACCCCTTGGATTGCACTGACCATATTTTACTGTTCAGATACAAATCACATGGACATAAAGATACAGGAGAAGTATAATAGATAACTTTTGTACGTATCAGGGTATATCTCTACTGGAGCATAAAATGTAGAGGAGCTCTAACAGCAACTATTGTTTGATCCTGCAGGTATTTTGCTGTGTTGTTACTGGCAACATTCACAGGAAAATATTATCTAAGGTCTGTGGTGATAAAGGAGTTTAACACATAGAGAAAAATATACTCAGAACTCAGTAGAAATATAGAATTTCTCCCATTTCGTAAAATGTGCATGGGAGTTCTATTTCCACTTAGTAGAACGCAGTTCGTATTAATGTTCTGGCCAAAAGTCAAATTTCATGGAAAGAAGAATGAATACAGACTTTGCATATGGGCATGTGTACTTCAAGTAGCAGTAGCACCTTAATTGATAATGATACACTTGAAAAATTCATCTTTGTATGAAATTATTTTTATTGATTGGGAAAGGCACGCCCAAGCTGCCTTTCTGCTCTCACTTATGTCAATTCAATGCCATTCAATTCAGCAGTTGAACAGAGAGCAGAATTGGGCTCCCAACGCCCAGGAAAAGGGAGGCTTATAACTCACCCATCAATATGACATTTCCTATCCTCAGGCATATGAATATGGTTTTAACTGTAACTTTAGGCAAAAAGGAACTTGAAGAGAATATTTTTAAGTTTATTTTTGTCTGATGCCTGAGACAACTTCGCAAAAAAAGTGATTTATTTACACTAGACATAAATTCTGGCATGTTCATTAATCAGTTTTACCAGACTCTAGATACACAATTTTGGTACACAATTTTCCTGCATCTTTAATCTATGAAGTTCATTGAAAAAAAAACATTCTGGATTATTTTGTTGATCTGATATGAAACCCCCAACTTCAGGACATCTTTTCAAAAAGCAAATACTTTCCCAGGTAAGCGAGTAGGTGCAATGCAGTGATATTTTTTAATCTAGATATTGAACATACCACACTGTAGTATCTGTGAACCCATCCTTATGGGACCAGTGGCAAACAGCAATGTTTTTACAGTAGTGATGTTAGGGCTGTAGCTTGCTTCAGGCACGCATGCAGGCTGTTTGGCATTAGCATGCTAAGGCAGCAGAGCTGGCATTGATGCTCAAAGGCAGCCTCCCACTCCCACCTTCCCCGGGCTGCCTACTCCTCTGCCTCCGCCTCCCTGTTTCTTGTTCCATGCAAAGAGCCAAAGGGAACAACTGGCTTGGATTAAAACTAACTCAGAAAATGGTGAAAAATCGTTTTAACCCAGAACAGCTCTGCAGCTTAATTCACAACAAAGGCTCAGGAGTGTTTGTCTGACACAGGGGAAGCGTGGAGCAAGACCAGCCCCAGGTTCAGTGACAGTGCTGCTGTCTGGTGACCCAAAGTGTGTGCCACTCATCCCAGTGTGAGCAGAAGGCATGTCCCACTTTCTATTTCCATCCCTTGTGACAGCATTGAAATCTTCCAGAGGGAAACTGAGTAATTCAAAGCATGTAACAATCTTTCAAGTCAGCAAACCAGAAAACAACAAAGAAATACTGGCTGTTTCTCGTCACCATAGTGATGTACTGTTTGAAACCAAACAGCACAATACTGTTACTATTGTTATTATTATTATTGTTAATATTATTATTAATAATAGCTTATAAGCAAGTTTCAGAAATAACTTGCAGATTTATCTCAATTCTGTGTGTCAGTAGGGTGTCTGAGCACACGTATGGATGATCCACACAATATAACCACAGTCTTGGTTTTCCTTCTGATTCATGACATAGCAATAGCATTACTAACCCAACTTATAAGAAAGAAAGAAAATTAAAAACTCGGGTAGCTAGTTTGGGGGCACAGAGAAGGTAGAGGGAAGGTATAGATGTCCATTGTTCTGTAAATTTAGTAAAAGATCCTAAGATTTTTTCTTGGTAAGATTCCTCTCCATTTAAATTCTTTCTTTCACCCTCTAAACATTTCTTATGACCACACCTGTTCTGTGTCAATATCCCAACAAAGCTAACTTCCTCCTCCTGTTCTCCAGACACCTCCACACCTCCTGCAGCTTGTGCACCCCACAGAGATTTCCTTTCCTCTCAGGCTGTCTGTGAGCTCCCATCCCCAAAATGCGCCTCTTATCTTTAGTTTGTCTCCTTTTATTGCTCTATTTTTTTAGTAACTAAAGGTAATCGGAGTTTCCCCCTACAATTTTCTCAAATCCTTGTGTCTATCAATCTCCTGAGCTCCTCTCCCACAGCCATCCCAGTGTGCTGCTCAGCTGCTCCAAGGTGGTGATGGAGAGAGCCCAGGGCTGCCTGGGTGAATTCACACATCCCCTTTCTGCACACTGAGTGCCTTTCCCCCTGCCAGGTAAGACTGCAAGGTGGAAAAGGGCAGAGAAAAGGTGGGAGGGGGACCTAAGGACCTGACAGAGCTCAGCCTGGGACATGGACTCACATCCCGTAATATAATTATGCCAACAGAGGATTCTTACACTGCACAAAAGATTTCAGACCCCCTAATTTTTATCAGTGCAAGAGTGGCAGGGAAGATCAAAAAGAGCTGAAACACTAACTCTGTTAGGAAAATCCAGCACACAGACCACAAGAAAAAATGTCCTGCTGTTTGTCTCTTTGCAGAATGTTTTTACAAACACTGCCTTTTATAAACATTGTCTAACATATATTTCCTATAATTATTTGGAAAATTACTCAGTTTGCCTTTGCATTCAAAAAAATAAACCCAAACCAACTGCAAAGGCTATGTTTTAGCGGTGCCTATTGCAATCTATTTTGTTTTCTACAGTATAAACTGTAGAGCTAAAGCTGTATGTATTCCTCAATATCCCAGACAACCCTTAACTTTCATTTTCTTTCTACTAAAATCATTGCTGCTACTTGCATATTAAAAAAAAAAAAGAAAGAAAGTTTTCTTGTTACATGGAAAATACCTTCAATAATTAAATTTAATCATGGAACAATTTGTATCTCTAGCAAGTAATATAAACCCTTTCACCCTACTCTTATACATAATTAAATTGCACCAGGTAAACATAAAATTAATTATCTGTAAGAGTTTCTGATAGCTGGCTTTTTGTTGTTTCCATTAAAATAATTCCTCATACTCATGAGATAATTTGATGCACCCCTGTAGTTAGCAAAATTTTCTTTTCTTGTTTGTTTTTTTCTTCGAAGGTTAAGAAAACTCCTTTTTATCTTTTTTAATTGTCCTTTACTTAACAGGAGGGGGTTTTGCATGCCAGTATTTTGATTTTCTTTCCTTCCAAACTTCTCTTATTATGTGTTACTTTTCTTTAAACTGTATCCCACAAAAAGAGATGCAGAAAGGATATTGAAAAAAATAACAAAAAATAGTTGAAATTAATTACTGTTATGAATGTTTTGCATCAGTCATTACTGTAAGAAAACAAATATAATTTCATCTGATTCTTTTCTCTCAGCCAGATTCTGTTATGCTTATTTGGGTGGAGGATTACTTTCCTAGTCACATGATCTCATTGAAATTAGTAGGATTATCATTGCAGCAAACATTTTTCATAATGAAAATGATGTCAGAATCTTAAATTACTTTCATATATCATAACCCAAGTGGTTCAGTAGATTCTTTATGCCTAAACTGAAATATTTGTATTAAATAGGTATTTGCTTCCCAAATTGTGGATCACCTTTAAGCAACTGCCTACCTTTTGTTAGCACCCCACACCAAAAAATACCAGTTTTGCTCTCTAGCCTATGACTCTGATATGCAGAGACACTTTAATTGCTCTGCATTCCTGAGTAATCATTTTATGATGGGTTTATTGCCACCTCTCCCTTATCAGGGCATGGCACTGTTACAGACCCAGTGATAAATTACCCTTTAGAGAGGGAGAAGACTGTGCCACTTTAACAAGTGCAATAAAGCACTTTTTATACCGTGAGAGTTCAGTGCATTTCCCATTCATCATACACCCTCAGTGATTTTACACAGATTTTACACTGTTGATTAGCTCATTAGTGGGGTTAATTGGATACATTAACTGGCAGAATTACAGCTTGACTATGAACCAGAGGCTGCAGCATTATAAATGACAGACAAACTACAGACACGCATGGCCAGCCTGAAGGAAGTTCTTCTCTTTGATTAACTTTCATTAGGTTTTAATTCTTCCCTTCTTCTATAATTGACTCTGCCTGAATATTTACTATAGCACAAAATGAATAAGGGGGTAGATTAGATGAAGCTGCATTTTCTATGGCCAGCTGTCCTAATGTTGCAAATATTCAGAAGACAACAACTAGAAAATGAGCAGTAAGAAGACTGTCAATAGATAGACCTTAAAATTAAAGTGCACAAGCAGTCAAATCCCAGCTGCCTTCACACATCCTGCTAGAAAATAGTGCCCACAGTAGCACATTTCGGGCCCAACCCTGTTCCCTGCACACAGCCAGAATTTTACAGATGGGTTAGTGTGATATAAAAAGATAGGAAACATTTGTTGTCTGTGGGAAGCAGGATGGAGCCACCAAGCAGTTTTCTGCTTAGCCCAAATTCTGCAGAGCGTCTGCAGCTGCTGGGATGATGTTGATGAAGGAGTCTAAATTGTTACATCTCACAGAAGCCAATAGTGTTCCCACTCATTCTATAGGCAGACTACTATTCTGTCAGGGTAACTTGGCTTTGAACAATGTTGACTGATGGTTGTAGAAGTTTAAAATTTAGTGATTTATTGTAAAAAAATTACTTGAGAGTTGTACCGGGGTTTTTACACTATTTTTCCCATAGTTAGTTCTGACCATGTGAACCAAGGTTTTTCCACTTCAGGTATTTCATTTTATCTGGTAAGAACCCAAACTTCTTCCAGTTTGAATACTTCAGAAGGCCAAAAGGGAAGAAACTCTGCTGGCTTCATCCCTCATGTCTCTTCCACCCCAATCCAAACCCCCTGTTTTCTCCTCCTAACAGCATTGTATGTGAGCTTGGGGCAGATACAGCATACAGAGCCACTTTGACCCCCCTGTCTCTCTCTCACAAGAAACTTACCTGCATTTGCACACTCTTCTCTGCTTTACAAATAATGTCTCAAAATGTTGTTGGTAATCAAAACATGTATCTCACAAGTTCTGGACACCTACTCAAGCATTTGCTATGGGTGTCATTTTGTTTCATTCACCTCATTTCTCAGGGGTAACAGATACAAACCAGTGTTCCTATGCCCAAGAGAGTATTCCAACATGCAAATATAAGAAAAAGAAATGTCTAAATCTGTTGAGCACACAGCTGAAAAATGTGGAACAGGACCTCAGGCAAACTCATTTGACTACAAAAACAGGGATTACTTTTAATACCTCTCTATGCCTGTTTAGGCCAAAGCTCTTAATGGGATTTTGTTGCAGGGTTTTTGTTTTTTCATGTATGCCTGCAATTGTCAGCCTAAGATTATAGGTTGTTCTACTAGGAAAGAATATTGCAGTTAGTGAATTTGACCTAATTAGTATGCACAGTTGAGTTTGTGACCTTCATTTTCACTTTCGCTTGCCCATCTGGAAGGGAATATGTTCCTTGGTCTTTTTTATTGAATGGGTCTGATTTCCATCACTGTACATTATCTTAACTTTTCTCATTTCAGTAGGATAGGCTTTGGAAAGATAGCCTTTTATTTTTGCATAGCTTCTGTTTAAGGCCTCTTTTGTTTACTTTTAAATTGCTGTGTTAAATAATGCTCTAAGTTTTGGATTACTACCAGTCTCTGAGTTTTTTGTGTCTCATCTGGATACCCAGCACTTGGTGGTGAGTAGTAACAACATCAAAGCACTCTGGTATATTCCATCTTAACTACCCATAAACCATTACTTTCCACATTATGTTATTATCTATGATGAAGTAACTACAAGCAATTTGAAAACTGAGGATGAAGTCTGTGGGTTGTAAAAGCCATACTTGTATCAGCATGAAGAAAAGTAGTTTTGTTGTTGATTTTGTTCCAGTAATTCCAGTTTCTGAAGCTGAAACACCATCGCAGAGGCAATTACACATTCTTTTACAAAATAAAGTCCTTAATAAATAGGATTCTAGACTTCACAGGTAAACAATTTATTAATTCAGCCTGAAAGCACAGCAAGATAAAAGCAAATCAGCAGAAAGATGGACATTTTTTCTTCCTAATAGGTGGTTTTCTTACCTTAAAACCGACAGAACAGCTGTCAGAAACATCCAAGATGTGTATTTCTTCATATATCTCTAAGAACTATGTCATCACTGGTTTTCCCATCAATAATCTGGTTCCTTTTGGTTTTGTGGCATGTCCCTTTGGGAACAAGATTATTGTCCCATAAGCCAGCAAGTGGTTAATATTATCCCTTAATTACTCATAATGGTGTGAAGCTGAAAAGTAATACTTCATGGTTTGTAACATGAGTGTTAATGTGCACTGCACTTACTGACAGGGAGATTGATTCTAGGTCTGTTTTAGCACCACCAGAATGGAAGGCTCAGCCTGAGATTTGTGCTGTCACACAGACACCACTACCCAGGCTGATGTTTTTATTCAAGTCACAGGGCTTTGCAAAAGGCCCCACCAAAGTGAAAGGAAATGCCAACAGAGCAAGGCAATGATACTCAGCTTAAGTAAACATATTTGATCTTGGCTCAGTGTTTGCAAACTCTTCCTCTGGAAATCACGGTAGGCATCAAAGACAGGAGTAACATGGTGTGACTGCAGAAGGAGGCCTCTGGCTCCCTTCACCCACAGGCACAGGAATGTGCCTTATTGTAAATGCATGAGAAGTGGCCTTCAAGTCAACAAGATTGTTCATGCATCTAAGGCTAGACACTTGTGTAAGCACCTGGATTGTTTGCACAGGCACTGTGCGTGCTGCTGGAGCGTCAGAGCATTCCAGGGTACTTTTAGCACTAAAAGGTCATCACATTATTGAGCCTCCCATAAGGGAGCTGATGAACATTGCTCCCAGTCACCCTCTAAACATCAGGGCACAAGCACGGCACGGCAGATCTGAGCTCTGCCTTGTTCCTCCAGCTTTTTCACACTCACAGCTGCTGCATTTACTTAAAAATCTGGAACTTCCTAAGCAAATCAAAGAGAAAGCACAAACTGAAGAGCAGTTTGCCCTGGTTTCTGGTCAATTAAATGCTTCTTTTCCTAAGACAGGTTTTCTTCCCTGTTCATTTAGGTTCTCAGGCTAGCAAAGTTCAACATCACCATGCAGGCAAGAGGAGTATGTGTCTAGAGCTGCTTGGCCAAGCCAAGAAATCTGGTTCCCCAGTTTGCTCCTCATTCCCCTGCCTGGCCATGCTGCATCTATGTTAGTTTTCTTCCCAGCTCTCTTTTGAAATAAACTGACTAGTTTGTCACCTTTGAAGCAAATGCAGGTGCAATCCTGCACCTGGTGAAATAACAGAAAGGCATCTCTGGTGGAATATAGCACAATACATCTATCATTTTAGAAACTGTGAATTTTAATATTGTTTGACAGAATTCTCTTAAGATTATAAGGCAGCTGGGGGAGACCTGAGGAAGATGCTCTGTGTGTACAACAATTACTAACATCATCATCAATCATCATCCTTATTGTTGTTGTTGTTGTTATTGTTATTATAACTACATTATTGTCATAACACATTACTGTTTTATTACTAACATTACATGCCTATTGAATGTAGTCCACACTCATGCTGAAGATGGCTCTAACAACATAATAGTCCAGATAATCCAGGTCCAGCACTTGAGAAGATTACCTGGCCCTGCTTAAGTTACTCTTCTAGATAGACAGAACTAGGTGGATAGCTCTGAACCTCTGTCCTGTGCACAGGGACACGTAACAGGTGAGATGCCTTTAGCAACCACTTGGCTTAATGTGACTTTCAAAGAAGATTGCCTGAGTCTCTGGTGTAACCACTGGCAGATGGTCTTTGAGAGATATTTTTGGGTTTAAATGTTTATTAGCTAGCTATATGAACAATAATTTGTATTCAGGTTGCTGTATGAACAATAATTTGTATTCAGGTTAAGAACCTCACAAATAAAAAGCCTGGAATAAAATGGTAAGTCCCAGGACTTAAAAAATTAGTAAAATCCTCTATTTGTTGACTGCAGTCTGATTTACATTTTGAAAGTTTCAGCAAAAACTTTCAATTACTTTTGACAATGGACTTAGGAAAAAGGAAATAATGTGATAATATTAAAACTTAATTCTTCCATGGCTGTTGGTTTGGGAGAGCTAATTTGTGATTTTACCATGAAAACAAACAGCGTGGAAGGTATGAAACTGCCTAGACTCTGTTGCTAAAAGGAAGAAAAGAACTTGCAGGGAAAAGCTCCACACATAACTGGATGAATAATTACATGAAATAAGACCCTGGAAGCCAACAGAGAATCTAAAGATGAGAATGGGAAAAAAAAAAAAAAAAAGAACTGATTGACAAAAACAAGTTGTGTGTCTTTAGGGACAAAATGCTGAAGAATTTAGTGAGAATTAGAAAAAGGCAAGCTGAACTAGAGCAGTCAAGTAGATTAAAAGTACTCCTAAAATGTCCTTCAGGCACATGCTAAAAATCAGAGAGGAAAAGTGAGTTCTTATGTAATGAGATATAGGGTAGACATTAAGGATAGTGCAGTTATGAATGAAAAAACCCCAAATTTAAACATCTCACCTCAGTTTTCTAAAATGACAACGACATGGTTTACTACAGGCAATTCAGGTGACTGAATTGAGAAGCTCAGCCAAAACAGGCATTGCTTAGATAACCTTGCTTAGATAACAAAGGAGAAGCCATTATTTAGGAAAAGAAAAAAAAATCACCAGGTATCTGTTGGCCAGAGTTAGCTTCTCAAAATTGTGCAACGCTGGAGAACAACTTATGAGGGAAAAGCTAAAAAGGAGGTAAATAGAATGTATTTATTAAAGATAGTCTCATGCTCATCTGACACCTTTCTTGACACAACAGATATCTAAGAAAGAGCAGCACAGTACAAGTTAACAGTGCCTGAAGCCAAGGCTGATGACAAAGTCAAAGCGGTTTTTAAAAATAATTTGTTTCTTTAATGTCATAGTTTCTATATAGTTATTTATTCTCTTCTCGATGATCTGAGTTATACTTTGTGGTAGAAAAATTGTAGGAATAATTTGTTCGACAACAGAATCCTTGTAAGGTGTCCAGTCTTTTTGTTGTTGCTGCTGCTCCCTTACATATTTAGCTTTCTAGCTACTCTATGATTCATATTCCATAATGCAATTTTGGCCACTTCCTTCCCTCTGAATTGATGTTTCTTTCCATTGCTGTTAGCTAACATGTTATTCAAATTCAAAACATTATTATATTTCTCCCTCTCTTGCTCGCTCATTCTTTTTTTTTAAAGACCAAACCTTATTAACATCCTGGCTCCAACTGCTCCTTTTTTTCCTCTATGCATACAGTATGACTTCAAGTTTAGAGTGGGAAAAAAAGACTTCCTCCCCCACAATTTAATTTATATGGGAAATGTAGTTTCCAAACTTCCTACTTTTCCCTCTTCTGTATCCCAGTTTTTACTCCTCATTAATATGTTGCAAACACACACACATGCAAATACTCTATTATTTTGTTCCTAGACAAAGATTTTTAGCTATTCTTCCCCCACTCACAATTGCATTCTCTGCCATTTAAGCACTGTAGATTCCCCTTCATATTTTGACCATTATAAGGTATATTCAAATTGTTCCAGAGCCAGCTTTAAAAAGCTATGTTAATCAACTAATACAGTGCAGCTGGCTGGAAATGTGAGCCAGGATTATAAATCAGTTGACAAAGTAAGTTTTTGTATCAAAAAGAATGGCTTTTTTAAGTCTTGGTCCTCACAAAAATATAGGTTCCTTTTTAGATCACTTTAAGAAAGTATCTATAGTCAATTTTAAAATACTGACCTTCCTACTGTGGGCGAGTTTTTGTCTGTTGTTTTCTTAAGAACTGGAGCTGATGTACTTTATAATAAGGTTAAGAAATTTACAACCCAGCCTCAATTAGCCACCAAAGTGGATTCTTTAAAATGAAGGAGTTACAAGGTATATTCCCCATTAGATTCACATGTCAAGGTTAAGTAGTTTGGATGGATGGTGAAGAAAATATGGAGAAATTTGTCAACAGCCACATAGCTATTATTTATGATCTGCAGAGGAGTGCTCTCAGCAGCAAGCACATATGTGGGGAGCCAGGCATTGCAACCACAGTTGCACAAAGCAGTCCAGTTCCACTGAGCCCAGCTGGGTGACACCACATCACGCCACCTCTCAGCTTGCTGCCTTCTCTGATGTCTGGAGGGATGGACAGTGTGGTACCACCCAGCAAGTCCTCAGTTTCTTCTACCTGTGCTGGCCAGAAGGAATGGCTGGCGGCCACTTGGTTTTTCCCATAGGGTGTCCTTGGCCATAGATTAGCTTTTATTATTTCTGTTGTGAGATCTGTCGTGTCTATTCTCTTGTTTGACTCATTTGGATTTCGAATAAGTCTTCCTTAAAATACGACTACAGATAGTAGAAAAAGCATAAGTACAGAGTGAACCAACATGATTGCAACGTCTGAATTTAAATCTATCTCTCCATGTACTTCTTAAAAGACTTGGTTAACACTATGACATCTGTTATGTCTCCTCAGCCAAATCCCAACCCCTTCAAGTCTCAGGTGAACAGTGGGAAAATACCTGAATAATGCAATTATTTCCAAAATCATCCACTCTGAGACACAGAGTGGCCCCTGTTTTGGAAATGCAGCAGCTGTCACTGACAAGCCTAGAGGTCAGCTCCCTTCCTCCCTTGCCAGGCAGTGGAGGTGACTCCACCTGGAAGAGTATCCCGAAGGACAGAGGTGATCTCTCAAGTGGTCAGAAATGTCACTGACCAAAACATGCTCCTCTGCTTCTGAGACCTTTAGTGCCAGAGGGTAAATGTGACCAGTCTGGTCTGGTGTGAAAGCCCAGACAGCAGAGAAATGAAAGGTGACTGAAAGAGGGCAGAGCTGCATGATTGTTTTTCCTGACTGCAAGCTGGAACATTTCCTTGCACAAGTCAACAGAGCAGAGCTGGCCAGAGGTGAATGACAAACCGTTTAACAGGGATCAGTCTCCTCCAGAGAAACGCAATGTGCAGGGGAAGCCAGTGACCAGGGCAACCTGTTCTCTCTGCATCATGACTTGCAGGCTTGGTTTTCTACATGTTACCAGAGATACACTAAGGAAGAACCTCTGCCAGAACTGAATGTCAGGAGTTTTGAATGCAGGCACTCATCTGGCTCACTCCAGAGCACTGTCATACCTAAATATTAAGCAGTTCCTTCTCCCTTTCAAGTCATTGTTAGATCATACAACTTCAGCAGGGCTTATGCAAGACCCTGAAGCTCAGGCTACGTGTCCCTAGCAGTCACTGGTTCCCCAGCTTTATCAGATGTCCTGAATAGTTTTTACCTGTGGTTTTCCCCTGGAATTGTAAATGGAAGAATATGTTTCCCAATGGACTCCTAGAAGAGCCAACAGCAGTTGCTCAATGTGTTTTCTCCTTAAGAACTATTGTTCTCAATTATCAATATTCTTTAAGGTTTAAATACATGCACGTGCATACAAAAGTACAGACAGAGGATGCCTAAGCCCATAAATCTGACTTATCATGTTAATACAGTGAATAACAGGTTCTTAACAGGAATATATCTGCACTTTTCTATCCCAAATGTGTTGTTCAGAAAGCATTCAAGTTCAGTTTCATTAAAATATTCAGTCACATTTAAAAATCAAGATTTACTGCAGCTAATAGAGTTATATTATTGAAACTGAGTACTAGTAAAAATCTGGTGCATAACTTACCCTCCCTTCAGAGGGTTAGGGTTAGGAACATCTCTGCAGATGTGAGAGTCTGAAATGTTAATGGTTAATAACTCAAACGATTGACCATTTGTAAAAGCAGTGGATGCTTTGCTGGCAATGTGCAAGGGAACCACTCCAGTGCAGAGAGGGTGAGCACCCACCATCAAGGGCTACAAGCTGGGTTTTTACAGATAAGCGAGAAGGCCGATAAGAAGCAGACCCTGCTGAGGTGGGATAGTGCTTTTTATCAGGCCAATGTCCTCCCTTACACAGCTGGCTCAGTTGTGAAAGTCCCCCCTCCCCACCACCACAGGAGATGCGTCCTGTAGTCCATGTAGTCCTGAAGGTGTTCATCTCTTCTGATGGGTCAAAACTGGCTCAACTACACTGTGTGAGAGGCAGCTGTTGGGTGTACAAGATGTCATAACCCAACAAAGATCTCCAAAGTGCCCACAGACTAATTTCTGGGGCCTTCCATCAGAGGACTGAGCATGATCCACAATGCTGCAACAGATTGACAGTGCTTCTTTAGACAGGGTAAAACTCCACCCCAGGGGCGGTACCTGTGTGTTCCCATGTAAAGTTGAACCTGTTGAACCTGTTGAACTCTAGGTCTTGTGGCCTTCCCCCACCCCCAGGGATCAACACTTTGTACATATAACATCAAAATTGCAACAACCAAATCTTGTTTCTGGATCCACGGGTAGTGGTATCTTTCTGCTCTTACCCTTTCTTTCTCTTTCTTTCTTTTCCTTATAAATTTTCTTAAGTGTTATTTTTATGCTTTTTATTGCTATATTACTATAGATAATAACCAAAGTGGATACATATCTCCTTTCCATTGTAACCAAATTGTTCTAAAATAAACACTAGACCCACACAAACACACACACATATATATATATATATTTTTTTTTTTTTTTTTTGTTTTTCCTAAACAGTGGTCATTTAGTGTTGTTTCACTCTAATCTGCCCCAGGGGATCTATTATTAACAAGAACCTTACCCTTGCATTCAGGGGTGGGTTGTAACAGCAGAGAACGAGGAAGAAACTGCTCTTCACAGGATCAAGGTACCAGGTAAGGGGAAGGACTTGTCTTCCCATCTGCTGAGCAGCCATTTAGCACTGAAAACTCTTATTTTCAAGTTCGCCCAAAGTGCTCAGTGATGAGTGCTTACCCATTGCTATGAAGGTTTTGTCAGACCCTCACTTATGAGGACAATTATCTGGCTCTGCCTACTTGCACCCCTGGTGTGAGTGGAGCCACTGATGATGGACCCCGGCCCTGTGCCTTCTGTATTGATACTTACATTATGATTCTTGTGCTGCCAATAGACAAAGTTATTTCAATTATTCTAGGGCATGCTTGCTTTACTTTGTGTTTTGCACACAGGGCTTTACACTGATAATCTAGGCAAAGTGTGTCTCTTTGTAGTTTAAAAAAAAAGCAATTCCCTTGACTATCTTATAGTGTTTGGACATGACAGGGTAAATTTACAGACAAATTGTATTTTAGTACATTCTCACTAGAACTGTACTGTTAAGATATTCAGAAACACTGGGAATATAAATCCAGAAACTTCAAGCAATAGGTGGCATGTTGCCAGGTTTAGAAACAATCCAAAAGCGTCATATTTTGGAGGTAAGATAGTTTCAGTCTAGCAGCATCTAAAGCTCATAGCTCACATTACTATGCTCATATTTCGTGGAAGTTACATATACATAGATTTCAGTTTTGCCACAAATCCAGTGAATTGCAAAAAGAGATGTCATACCAAAACATAAACACAAGCAGAGAAAATATTCTGCAAAGTCTTACTTCTTCTAGAGAATTCCAAGCATCAGCTGTAAAGCAAAATTCCAGTGCAACAGACACATTCTAGTGCAACAGATACAGGACACCTGCTTCTACTGCTTCAAATGTAAAACTGTGGGATTTTCACTCTTAGTAACCTGAACACATCCCACTTGCCTTCTGAAACTATGTATAAGCCTATAATTTAGTTGGTATGCAATGTACTTCCACTAAGGTAAGTGAAAACTACACAGGAAGCTATATACAGTGGCAACAATGCAGAGTTAGACACTCACTAGACCATGAAGTGACACAAGGCTGTGTAGTTGGACAAATTTAGGAATCACAGAGCTCTTCACCTAGAAATATAATGTCAAGAGAAACCTACCTAGGTCCTTTCCTCTTTTAATCAGATTTTTACTCTTCTCCGGCAGTACAAATCATCCAGGAAAGTATCTTGTTGTAGGACATCACCTGATATTGGCCTGTTTAGATGCCATTTATCCTCTCCCCTCGCCAGTCAGCTCTGAAGATGTTCCACAAGAATAATCAGGATGAAGGAAAACCAAATTGGATACTGTTGCCTAACTAAAAGCCACAGCAATAAAACAGTTCCTTGAATACATGGTTTATGAAATGGGTGACCCAGGCATTCTGAATTTATAGCTACATGTGTAGATTGACTTGTGGATAACAATAAACATACATGTGATTACCCCTTGGCTGACAGAAAAGGGTCTGGGGGATACAAGGTGAGAAAGAAGAGG
Source organism: Corvus brachyrhynchos (assembly GCF_000691975.1). Taxonomy (NCBI): domain Eukaryota; kingdom Metazoa; phylum Chordata; class Aves; order Passeriformes; family Corvidae; genus Corvus; species Corvus brachyrhynchos. The sequence continues at coordinate 2,420,894 of NW_008240226.1, forward strand.
AAAAATGCAGAAGAATGACGTGACAAGTAACAAATTTAGCTATTTTTTACAACCAACAGTAAAATATTGATTGTTAATGGTCTTTGGCATGGGAAAAAAAAAAAGAGTTCCCTGCTGGACCTTGTATTTAAGCTGTAGGAAGTAAATATATATGTAAATATATATTTAAAGTTAGAGCAAATTTTAGGAGGTATCTTTTTTTACCAAGTACTGTAACTTACTGCAACTGTGGATATGCTAAGCACTTTAATTATTTTAACTGTAATTTAATTTTTATTTCTCAAAAATTAAATGCTTAAATGCAGAACAGCATAACTTCTCCACAACAATTCATGCCTGTGTATAATTCTTGCCTGAAAGAATTCAGAATTCTTTCACCAAAGAAGTCGAGTGTCAGATGTAAGTTGCCACTTTTTCACTGTGAGCAGAGCACTGGTGCTGCTCTGCACCAGCCAAGTACGTACGTTTAAACATCATCCACTAAATGTCACAACTTTTGCGACCAGGAAAAGGAAATATTTTTTGCTGAGGAGGCAAGCTTATTCTAATGCTGCCCTAGGCAGAGCAGAAAGGTTCTTGGTTTTGAAAGTCTGAAATATTTAAAAACAGCAAACAGCAGCACCACCAATTTTGCTGACAAATCTCTTATGGAACCAAGTTTGTCTGTAAAACTCAGTATCTAGTCAGAAATGTGATTCACCACTCACTAGTTTAAAGAGGTTTTCTTGGATGGAGCCTGTGCATGTGATATCCCACAACACAATCTCCACAATGAACCAAAGCACTTTTCTCTGATGAAAAGATCCAAGAAAGCACCAGCATATGAGAGAGAATGGAGATTTAGTATTGCTGGAAAGACTGTCTGAATGAACTGCTTATTACAGAAGGAGATTGAATGTTTCCATTATAATGAAAGTACTGATTACTACATCTTGATTAGCCTAGTTTATTATGGGATTCTTGCATAGTAAGAGAGACTAACAGTGTTATCTGCCTTTTTCAGGATTTTGGTAGGGGAATAAATAGGGTTTTCAGAGCCCCCTCCATCAAAGATGGAACGACAGTGACTTCCCCTGTGGCCCTCACGTCCACCATCTGCTTTTTTCTGTTTTGCACCCAACATGCAATGTTACTACAGCTAAGATGGGCACTTCTGCATCAGAAGACCTACCTAAAAATTAGTTTGGGTTATGGTTTTAAAATTTATTCTCTAAAAATGCCCTTTATTACTCAATAAGCCTTTTGCAGATCAAGTCTATGCCTTCCTCAACCCATACTCTTCAAAAAAGAAATAAAATGTACTCTGTACTTCTTTCTGCTGGCCACAAGCTTGAAGGTGGAGCTGGATTCTCTTCTACCTCAGACATCAGGAATGCATGTCTTAACTAAGTGGTTATCTGTGGAATTGTTTCAGTGGTGAGGAGTCCTCTCCATTTAGCTTTCTCGGTAGTTAATGGTAGAATTAAAATTCAAGCTAGTAATCCCTGTAGCTAGTGATGGTGTCCTTAAACTCTGTCTTTACCAACACTCCTTTTAGATGATTTCTCACATGTTTATGCATTCACAGGCACAGTTACACACAAGAGCACAGTAAAGCACAGCAGGTCTGATTACATTTGTGCATGGCATGGGGCGCTGGATTTAAGGCCCTGCAGCAAGACTTCTGTCTTGAGTGTGGAAAGAGGTGGGAGGTCATGTTTTCTCAATGGATGCCTATGGCTCCACCAGCCATTTTTCCTTCATGGGTTTGGGGTCTCGAGCCGTACAGGATTTACCTCACTGCTAAAGTAGCAGCCATTTCTGACACTGAGTCAGGGTCTCTTAAGCAACAGGAGTTATTGCTGCCCCCAGGATGTAGGAGAGGTCACAGCCTCGACCTGCCACCTCCACCCTGTTGCGCTGGGTGTTGGAGAGAAGTCATTCTCCTTTCCCCCACATCACACCTTCAGGGCTCAGCCTGACTGGAGAGTGCATGGCATTGACAACCTGGCCCTTTATGGGAGACAGTAAGTTGATTATTCCTTCATAAGGCAGGTATCACTTTCCACGTACCAAATATGTGCCTATGCTTATGCTCACCGCTTAGGAAGGCTGGCTTCAAAACCAAAATAGAACAGTACCTCTTGTTCTGTTACAGAGCAGGGAAATCAGGACTCAAGTGAAATACTAAGGCACAATTTCTGTCACATCTCCAGCTCACAGTGAGTTAAATGGTACTACATTTGATTTACAAAGACCTAATTTTTATTGCTTCTATTATACTCCCAGACAATTTTAATGGGGGCAGAATATTGACAAGGCAAACCACATCTATTTATTTCCCCAAATTTACAGGTTCTGCTGCAGCATTCATCATTTCCCTGAGTGATTTTCTTCTGTAAGTGAAATGTCTATCCTCTATCACTGAAAATTATAAATTACTACAAAATGCCTGCAAAACAACTACCCACCAAGTCAGCTATATTTTTGTCAGATGAGAGTAAAGGATCAGGCTCATTATTTGAAAAATTCCTGTTTGAATGATATTTAATCACATACCTGTTATGCAATGGACAGTGATTTATATAGTGCTGTTACAGAACCCAAGCCATACAAAATATAGGATGGCTTTCATTTGGAAATCTGGATATAGATATCTAATTAAGCAGAATTCACATTAATTCATTATGATGGCATGTCAGTAGACTTTATCCTTCCATTTGGTTGGAATGACTATTGTGAGTGTAACCAGCATATTATTGCTATATAACACAGAATTTAGCAGCAGGTTCGATTCTGTTCTACCTTTCTTTAAAGATGAGAGACCATAAGATGTACCTGATTATGACTCTGAAAGTCCAAAAATACATGTCAGAATGTTAATATTACCAATATAATAAAAAACGCATGCAATAAATTAATTCTAAACCTTCGGGAAAAGAAATGCTTTCTGTGTACACAGATCATGACATGGCAGAGCTTTTAACACATTTTACTGAAAAATATAAAGCACAGAAAAGCATTAGTGCCAGGGAGAATTGCCTTAATTGCTTTGACCCCAAGGGTAAGACACCAGAGCTATATATTCAGTACAAACAATGGTGCCCTCAAGCAGAAAGCAGCCTTTTCACTCTGTTGCTTTGATTTTGACCAATGCCTTCAGTGTAATCAACTATGGCAATGCTTAATCTTGCATTTTTACATGTAGATAATACAAATCATCTTTACAAGCAGAGGAAGATTTGCAATCAATAACTCATTCCTTACACCAGGCGCAGGCAAGAACAATTTTGTTTTGCAGCCTCTATTTAGGAAAACATACTGTAAGAATGAAATATCTGTTTGGATTATAACAATTAAAAACAAATTAATAAATGTGCTCAACAAATGTCAAGCGTAGTTCTAATCTCGATTTCAGAAATATGCAACACTTAGCTCTTATTACCTGCGGAAGGGGAAAATGTTACAGGCATTCATAATAATGTAAACTTGTTCCACTGGATGCATGCTTGTCTATTAGGCTGGTTAATTTATTTTACCCTTCCATACATGTCAGGAGTCAGAGAGTACCAAATGTGTATTTGATGTATACATTCCATTTCCTCTGCCATATCAGACTGTTCCAACTTCCTTTTTCTACCAAATTTTGTGTCTGTTTTAAACACAGGCTCATTCCTGGCTCTCAAAGGTCATCTTAAATACCTCATGTATGTTACTTGGTTTTTCAACTTTGATATGTGCTCTTCTGTCTTACAAAGCTTTTGTTATATGCTCTTTGTCTTTTGCATATCATTTCAGCCTACACTTACTAAGGAATAGAAGCCTCAGCCTAGAGTGTTTCTGTATGTCTGTAGCTAGACCGCTTCTGATGCTATTTTGTTATAGAAAATAGCAAGCCCCTGAGTATTTTGAGTCCCTGGGATCAAGCAAAACTGTCATGAATCTTCATGATGTGAACACAGACTTGCAGTCCTGCTCTCCAAATTCCTTAGGCTTTTCATTATGTTATTCTAAATGAATAATAACAAAAACGATAGTGTGAGCTCACAAGTTTGAAACTGTTTTCATATTTTTGTATAAGCAGGCTGTGATTACTGGGCAAACTGGGCTGTGATGAAGTGCTCAGTGTCCCAGAAGGAATGAAGGCTTTTTCTGTGTGGGTGACTACAGTAAATGCACACGAGACTGCTCTGCATGGGTGGGATATAAATTAACCTTGAACCCACACTTCGCCCTGCTTCTCTTTCCTGTCTGTGTAATGGATGAGGAGGAGAGCAAAAGAAAATATCCCAAATAAAAACATCTTAATCATCTTTGCAGAAACTTGGGTATTCCCCTTCTCCTCTAGGAGGCTTACTTTGGGCTGAGGAGTTCCCACTCTCCTGGAGCTGACTGACTGGCTACCTGATATGCACATTTTATAAAGAGAAGAGCACCCCCGGTTTTAGCTATGAGTGTGGGTGACTTGTCAGTCAGCAGTGTCAGTGTATATTCCCTCATGCTTATGGAAGCACCCAGCCATTCATGGGATCATTCTGTAGCTGGCATAACATAGATCCCACCTTCTGTTTTGTGCCTCATATGGGCAATTGTGATTACATAGTACATCTATTTGGAGATTGCTGGCACCTCAGAGCATGGCATCTCTAATTCAGAAATCATTTTGACACATGCTATGAAGATAAATAACTGGTTCTGGTGGCATACAAATCTTTTTAGGACATGTAACTATATGGACAATACATGGTAAGTCAGACCTCATCACAGTATCTTAGAGTTTCCAGAAAGGCTCTTGTTTCATCTGAAGGTCTTGATATGCCCTACAGTGGAGGTTGTTCCCATTTACAAACAAGGAAACAGAATCATGAGGAAGTGAATTAACTCTCTGAAGTCACTCATGGTGGGCCAGGAGCAGACTTAGGAAAGAAAGTTCTATCTCCCTGATGTATTGATTTAAACAAAATACTGCTGAAATTATTTGGATGAAAGAAATTCTTCCAGAAGGCTGAAGAGGAAAGGCTAACATGAATTAGTGAAATGCTCTTCTCCAGTGTTCCATGGCCTATTCCCACCTCTGTGGGAAAGGACAGGGCTGCTTTGATCAGCTGAGTTCTTTAGCTGCACGTATTTGCTTATTGGCAAGGATCTTCCGTGATGAGGGAAAGCAAAGCTCACTGCAGTTGGCAAGAAACCGAAGTCAGGACATGCTGTTCAGCCTTCTCGATTAAAAAATGGTATCAAAGTGAAATGAGTCACCAGGATAACACAGACTGTACGAATTTAAGTGGCACTCACAGAATGGCAAAGCAACACCCTGAGTATTCATCATAGTTGTGTCAAATCTAATGTGCAGCAAAATTATGATGAATTCTGGATGACAGATGACAAATCTTTGTAAGCAAATGTTTCCCCGGGGGCAGCAGCAATGAACAGAGTGGAAAGGCCACAGAAAAGAAAATGCATAAATGCATGTTCCTGAGTTAAGGCTGCTGCTGGTAAGCCACACACAAATATATCCAGCTGGAGATACTCTTGTGATATGGATTATGCTGACATGAACATAAGCAGGGTATTTCTGTCTACAAAAGCAGGGAGAAGGGAGGCAAAGAAAGCAGGTAGAGACTTAGCTACCCCTCACTACACACACAAAAACCCGTCACTAAGGGCTCGGCTGACACTCACACAAGCAGACACCAAAGCCCGCTTTGACATAGTGCCACTGGTGTAAGGTACTTCACCTGGGCTCTGCCTGCCACTTCAGAAAACATGGGGCTCTTGCAGGTCCTATTCCTTTATCTGTCAGCTCCACCTGACTGTTACCGATACACCAGGGAAATCTCAAAAATCATTAGGTGCCTTATGTGGAACAGTGAATCCAGGCCTAAAAATGTCAAATGTGAAGTAGGTCAGCAGCAGAGCTACTACCAGGATGAGCAGTAAGAAGGGGAGGAATCTCTGATCCCTAAGCAATGGCTCTCACATTAGCTTCATATAGACAATACTCAGCACTACCAGCCTCTAAAATCCCAAAGTAAAAGTAGCTACAGCAACTTGTGAGAGCTGCTAAGTCCATGAATCCATTAAAAAAAATTACTGTTATTATAGAATATCTTTTATCCTAAATGGAAAGAAAAGCTGAGGTAATTTCATTCCTACTGTGTGATAAACATTAACAACTGCTGACTTTTTAACGCTGAGTACTTTAGGTCTGAGACTTAGATGGATGGAGTAGATTTCCTGTATATATTTGAATATATTTGTTCTCACTGAATGAATATACACATGCTCTTTTTCTCTATGAATATATTTTTAATGTCCTTCTACACTTACTACAGTACATGATATAACATTCAGTTTGACCTTTTAAGCTAATCTTTACTCGTCAAAAAAAGATATTTTAGACATGGAAAATATCTAAACCTCAGCTGTCTTTTGGCTTCACTGTAGTGCCCTGATGCTGTCAAATATAATTTAGAAAGTCATAACACATCATTCCAAAAGGAAGGCTTCTGTTACCCTGAACGGATACATCTGCGGCCAACATTTTCCATTTATGTATTCTAAACTGATCATTGTATCTTGTAACTGAAATCAGCTTGCTCTAAATTTTAGAGAGGAAAAAGTAAAGTATTTTTTAAATAGAACACTTTGCAAGGGGTTTGCATTACTGGAAGTCAGAACCTTCACATAGTGTTTAAGAACAGGGAAAGGATAGGTAAAACATATGAAGCTGTAAGATAGCAGAGGCTTGGGGAACAGCATAGTTGGTCTTCTGCTGAGAAGTACCCAAAATCTTCACTCACACTTGCAGTCCAGGTACACTGAACACTGTGTGCACTTTGCAGGAGTTAATCAGTTTTCTGAAGTGGGTTGTAAAAAAAAAGAATATTGAAATTCTTCACCTTCATTTAATTCTTCAGCTCAGTAGAGCTGAATCCAAAGAGGGACCACAGATGCAAATACCCCACTACTACATTTGCTTTAAGGACTTTTTTCTCTCACCTGCACGCTTGTGAAAAAGGATAACTTTCATTTCAGATAACTGCTCTCTGACACCAATGTTTTGGAGTCTCAAATACAAAAATTGGAAGACTATCTGAGGTATTCTCCCCCTCAAAGTATATGTTTCTAGAAAATATTAAAAGGAAAAAAGTCTAGGAGTGAAGAATTAGGCAGCCTGAATGGCAATGTTTTTATGCTTTTTCATAACATCTTAGTTTTGTTGTTCATGGGTACCACAAAAAAAACCACAAAAACCCAAATGTAAAATACCAACCAAACAAAAAAACACAACAACAAAAAAAGTGACCACTGATATCAGATTCTAGTTTTTAACGTCTCCTATTTTGAACACTCTTCAAAAAAATTATTTTAATCTTTGAGATTTTTAATTATTTCTCTGAATAATATTTCAAATCAGATTAGCTCATGACCACTAACATCAAGGAATTATTTAATTTTTAGTTCTGGTTAATTTTAGGTGCATGTATCTGGGGATTTAATGGGCAATATTTCTAATAATTAAACCCTGTATTTTGTAAATGCATATTCATGCACTGTCTTAAGCATGTAAATAACACCATTGAAATCTGTAGGACAAACCACATGTATCATGTTATATGTATACCTGCACCTACAGAGAATGAAATTCAAGTTCATCTCCAGTGAAATCTATTAGGGCCAGGAAACAGTTATTAATATCTAAAATATTATCCTAATGAATTAATGTATGAGTCTTCTTCTCCCTGTAGTATATTTTTAAGTAGCTCACTTTTTTTAAATTTTATTATCATACAGTTCCTGCAACTGTTATTTGGTGTCTTTAAGAAAACCCTCACACACTACATTGTTTCTTACATCCATAATCATCCACACAACACATCTGTCAGATGTTTGCAATGGACTTTGAATGCTGAATTTCTTTACTGGCAAAAGGGTCCTGTTGAATGCTATTTCTTTTCATGCCTTTAGACAATATATAGTCCTTAAAATCAACCAAAGACAACAGGATAGGCAGTACAGTACCTTTAAAACCTTGGGGGGCTAAGAGATCATGTTGTAGCATAATGGGGAAGACAGGAAAGCCGCGCTACTTCTACAGGTTTTTGTGTCTATAATTACACAGAAGCCGAAGGTTAGGCAGGGTATCCTTCATGAAGTGGAAAACATTCTTTGTCACCACAGAGTTTTAATAGGCAACTCATGTCTATTAATAAGGGCACATCTGTTCCAAAGACTTGCATTATGCAGGTGTCTGTTCCTCTTGTGTTTTTTGATTTTACAGCAGATAATTAGTTAGACATGATTACTTGCAACCCCCCTTTGGACCACTTATTGCATTATCAAAGGCTCTAGTTTCTAATCATGAAATATGAAACAAAACCCTTACCTTTGCATGTGTAGCACTCAAATATATACCTGTTAGGATTCTGAGAGACTGATTGTTTTGTACTTTAAAAAATTGACACCAAGGTTAGTGATAAAAAGAGGAACTATTTTTGCTTTACAACTCTGTGAGAGGAAAACAGCCTTTCCTATTCTTTTCCTAATAACTACTGAGACCTTAAACAATATTTCGTTACCTAATCTAGGTTTAAAATACAGCTTTTTCAAAATCTGGTCAATGAATGTGACAGGCACAGATCTTAAAGACCACAAGTACTTCTCATGAAGCATATATTTAGGTACCCTCTCTTTTCTGACAATTCATGGATCTATTTTGCTATTTCAAAATTTTCTCTCTCCACCTAAACTAAAATTGCAGTCAGTCTGGTTGACATCTCTGGCAGTGGTGCAGCTGTTAGCTTAGGTTCAGTATGGCTAAAACAGAAATACTGTTCTACCTTTCAAGATTTACATTTACCCCTTCCATCAGAATGAAAAACAGTGCAATGCATATTACTGTCACACTCGTATAGGATGTCATTTTGGGTTTGGACCTTTTCCTAAATCTGAAAATACTAAGTTTGCACATTCTTTCAGAGTAATACTGCTAAAGTTGTTTCCTCCTTACTCATGCATGCAGAGAAAATTATTTCCTGAGAACTTTTGGGTTTGTGTCTTGCCTACTGCACTATTGCCCTCCTCAGCAGAGATGCAGTCCTCCCTGTCCAATGTCTATCTTGATTGTTGCTTTGATCTGCATAATCCCTCTACCTCTCATTCTTCATACTCTGCTAGTCTCCAAGACTTTCACTTACCTATTAATTTAGGCTAATCTCAGCAGCTTGCTTATTCAAGCTGGTGTCCTTGTACATTCTTGGGGATACCTCTACAGTTTGAGAAGCCCCTTGTGTACTTATTTACTCCCTGAAATATCTAATAATACTCCTAAATGTGACAAAATTCACGACAGTAATCAAGAAGCATGACTTGGTATCCAAGCAGTAAGAATGTTCACCTTGGGGAGGGACAAGGTGTTAGTCTGGTCTCTGCTGAGGCTGAGTCCATTTCATACCTCTGTAGAACAGAAAACACATAAATTGTTGAGGCAGAATCCAGGATCACCATTCCATTCATTGGTGCTGCTGAAAAGTGCAGTGAGTGGGGATGCTGGGATTTGCTCAGGGCAACTTGCTGTGGAATAGATTTGCTCTGCACACACTTGGCAGATAAAGCCAGACTTCTCAGGTGTCTTTGCTTTTTGGTGCTGTTTCACCTCACACCTGACATGAAGCAAAGGGATATCTAAGAGCTTTGGATGTTTCTACATATGTATGGAAATCTCTGTTTAGGCTTTTAAATGCTCTGACAGTTGCTAGTGAAATCCACGTGCCTATTTATTTTTTAATTTACTACTAGGAATTTTTAGATTATTTTTGACACTCCATTTTCAGAAGAGGTATATACACTTTTGAAAAAAATAGTTACCATGCCCTGTTATCACAATCTGGGGCCAAGACAGGGTTCTCAGCCCTTAATATATAAAACTGCATAAGTAGCCAGCAGCTGTTAAACAGTGCCATTCTTCCGGGTACTCCAACTCTTTCTTCAAAACATCAGGCATTATTTGCTCAATTGCATGGCCTTTCATTGTGTAGTTCCATCACACCTCTCATAAACTCTTGGTACCAATTTCAGTTACACAGGGGCATAAATGAGCACACTACTATTTTCCTCTGGCTGCTACTCAAAGCTGGGAGGCCTCTACGGATACACTTCTCACAAATCCATGCACTACAGCAGGAAATTTTTTAGAATACTTGTGATTCCAAGAACTTCCATGATGTTTTTTATTCAGGCCACATGGTCACAACTACCAATGTCATTTAATCTTTCAGATTCAAAGCTAAAATTAATTTCCTCCCTAATATGCTTCATGAATTCAACAAGATAAATCTTATTTCTACAATTCATTTCAAAGTACAAGCAAAATGGTTGAGGAATAAGAGCAGCTGTAAAAGTAACTAGAAATATTATCCTGTCTGAAAGGCAGACTGGAAAAGATTGAACCATTTGACTAATAGCTGTAATGCAGAATATGATGGGCATAGTGTCTGAAATAATTAGGCAACAACATACAGAAAAATGACAAGAAATGGATAATACAGAGAAGTTGGCTGTCAGGCAAAGCTGTATGAAACTTCCTTCCAACCCCCAATTCCTTACTATTCTCTGCAAAGTCCCAGGTTTCTTTATCAAGCCTACTGCAATAATTTATTATTGTTACACTGACAGATTAAATTCCACCACATGCCACTCATGCCTATAAGTTCAATTAAAATGACAAGACTGGCATGCATGGGTAACTTTTGCGCAAAAGGGAAAAGAGAGGCAGCTCTTCAATGAAATTAAATTCCAATAGCACTTATGGCAAGGTGTTTCTGCAAAGCACAGAAGAAAAATTGTGGTCCTGAGTTTCCATCCCTGGAGACAGTTAACCAATAAAAACTGTATCCGAGTTTGATTAACTCTGCATGTTTTTCTTGACCTCATTAACAAAGTCAGCTGATGGATTTCTAGATCAATTTGCATGCAAATGCAAAAGAAAAGGAGTTGTGCTGTAATGCTATGCTAAGCTTTCTGGACTCTTCCTTACCTCATTTCATCTTTCTGTAGGCAAAACTAAGCGATGAATGGGCAGAGGAAGCAATGTGACCCTCTTTTAGCTGTGAATTTGACAAAATCCCAGAACAGGATATTTCACATCCTAGTAAGCAAGGTTTTTAAGCCACACTTGTCCATGACTTTTCACAAATAGTCTCTACTTGGCAGTGCGTAGGCTGTTCCCCTTTCCAGAAAACTGAGGTACATACAAAGGGAAAGCTGAAATAATACAGTTAGTGGAATGAGTAAGCAAGTTTTCTTGATCAAATTTTTCACTTGTGTAAACAAAAAAAAGTTTTTGGACATCAACTTGCATGTGCTTCTTTACACTGTAGAGCCTTGGTAGCAGTAAAAATACAAGGTCAAGTCCCCACTTCACTGATTCACCATCCAGTTTCAACCAAATCTCACACTGAAGAAGAAGACAATGTTTGCATAATTAATAAAGATTTAAAAATTCATGACCTGTCCTGTTACATTGTATAATGACAACAGAAAAATCTCTCTTTTCTAATATTCTTTTTGGCGTTATTTTTAATAGTATGTAAATAAGTAAAATGAAGGTACACAGATGCCAGTAAGGTCACTGTCATAGTTTAACCTCTGCCAGCAACTAAGCCCCACACAGGTTCTCACTCAATCCCCTCACACTGGAATGGGGGAGAGGGTCAGAAGAGTAAAAGTGAGAAAACTTATGGCTTGAGACAGAGAGTTTTACAGGTAAAGCACAAGCTGCATGTGCAAGAAAAGCAAAACAGGGAATTCATTCAACACTTTCCATGGGCAGGCAGGTGTTCAGCCACCCAGAAGAAAGTAGGGCTCCATCACCCCTAAGGGTGACTTGGGAAGACAAATAACATCACTCTGAACTTTGCTCCCTTCATTCTTCTTCCCCCACCTTTTATATGTCAAACATGATGCCATCTGGTCTGGGATTTCCCTTTGGTCAGCTGGGGCCAGCTGTCCTTGCTGTGTCCCCTCCCAACTTCTTGTGCACCCCTAGCCTGCTCACTAGTGGGGTGGGGTGAGGAGCAAAACAGGCTTTACTCAGTAATAACAAAAACATCACTGTATCCAGCACTGTTTCCAGCACAAATCCAAAACATAGCCCATTTTAGCTGCTACGGAGAAAATTCAACGTACCCTAGCCAAACCTGCACAGTCATTCAGGGTTTAACTCTTAATCAAACGTTCACATAATTCTGTGATTCATATGATTATTTAAACATGGGACATTAGGACTCATTTATAACTCAGTTTCGCTTCCGAGACCTTGTATTAATATAGAGATAATAGAAGCAGGCAAGGTAAAGAGATGAAGCAGGTAAAACTGAGGTCTGTAAAAAAATAGGTCTGTAATGTCATATTGATTTGTTTCTAGAGAGCAGGCACTTAGCTACATTAGCAAAGCTTTTACCCACTGGATCAGTCACAAATATCCACTGACTTATAGTAGGCAGTAATACAGTATCTGCCTAACACTGGTTAGACATTATTTATCTACATATACAGCTCCAAACCTCAAGCCAGTTTAGAAGAAAAAGGACTACAGAAAACCTTGCCGCTATTAGCTTGTTGCTCAGCAGATTAGTATGTATTATAAACTAGGATATATATATATTCAAGTTGTTTTGATTAGGCAAAACAGAGATGTCAGGGAGGTACTGCTGAAAGGCCTGTCAAAGACAGGCAGCTGGGCAGCACGAGGACAAATGAAATCCGCAGGTGAGAAAATGAAGGGCAGCTCAGAATAAGTGAGAAAATGCAGACAATCTAGCCACAGTAATAAGATAGGAACGATCTGTAAATTCATTAATAACAAGTGACATGGCAGGGGTCTTTTGCCTTGAATATTATGTTCAACGCTCTTTCTTTAAACAGATGCAATATGCATGGGTAAGAGGACATGGAATGATCATATATATAGATTTTATGCATAAAAAACTCTGAAAATCCCTTCTGAAACTTTTTACAATGATCTGATCATTAGATAAAACTCCTGTTAAAAATCCATCAAGAAGAAAGCACAAGAAAAACAATTCTCAGCAGTCTCGTTTTGAACCCTATCAATATAAAAAGCAATAAGTTAGATGAATTAACAAAAATATTAACCATCTTTCTGGAATGTCAGTCTCATTTAGGAGGGGGGGTTCCATTTTGATTTGCTATTGTATTTTAATTATTTTATTATTAAACACATAACTTTTGCCTCTGAAGAGAGTGGAATGACCATTTGTTGACTAGAACAATATGCTGGAAACAATAGTAAGTCTTTGGATTCGAAATTCTCACTGGAAAAAGAGTTTGCAGGACTACTTTTGGCAGATGTACCAAGGCCTGAAAAGTCATCTCGTAAGTTAAAAGAAGATGAACATAAACATTCAAACAAGACACCATCAAATGATGGCACTGGAAAAACCTCAATGGAGTAAGATCATTAGCCTGGCATCTTCGAGTCAACATCACAAGAGAAAGAGGAGGTTTGTCATCCCCAGAGCTGAGCCTTGTCAGAACCGATCTGGGTTTATGAGCCAGTAAGATAATCCTTCATGATTATCTGTCCTGTTGTTCACCATTACAGCATCTTCAAGGAGGCTGTTTCATTGCATGCTCATCATGTCACGCTTAGCTGAAGTATAATTGTCTCAGGGACCACCTACACTTACAGGTTATTCATATAAAATTAATGGATGCTGGTGAAGTTGTGCATCCATTAAGCAGAGCATTAGCTTTCATGGCATTCATTTATCTATCAGATACTTTATTTATCACAGTTTTTCTGAAAGCTTGTTTACTAAGAGACTATGCTGGCAGAATAATGCTACTCTCAATGAATTTTGTGCCTTATACATTAAATTTGAAAAATGAAAACTCATGTCATTTGCCTCTTAGTTGGTACACAGTGGTCATAAGATAATGACTTCTCATGTCTGTTCATGAGAAGAGCACAGCTCAAAAACTTCAGGTTTATTCCTCTTTCTGTTAAAAAAAAAAATCCCAGCCAACAAAGCTTTGATTAACTAATCCATAACAGTGATCTTGAAACTTAGAAAAATTTTAACACATAAAATACTATGTATTCATTGATCAAGAAAGAGGAAAAAGAGTGTGAAAAATTTTATAACTTTGTTGTCAAGAGAAGCAGCTGATGGGTTCATTTTTCAGCCTTGCTCTGGGCGCTTATTTTGTATTCAGATTCACACCTAGAGCCAGCTTTCAAATTTGTGTAGAAATTTTTGAATTGGAGACCATCACACGGTTATTATTCTAAGCAATACATTACTTGGTGGCTCATTATCATTATCTTCACAGGTATTTCACTCCCTCAGAAAACCTTGCTTCCTCAAGTTTCCCAGAAAAGGTCTACAAAGCAATCTCAGTGTTGGAGATCTTGCTAGGGTTATGGCATTGGGTCTAGCACTTAGCAGGCTGGCATTTGCCAGTGCTTGTGCAGGATATTTGCCTCCTCAGGGACAAGTAATCTTCCTGAAGGCTATATAATTTTAGAAATTTAAGTTGTCATTTAGGCTGAAGTCCCTGGGCCAGATCCTTTAAGACAGTTAAGCCTGACAAAATGAGTGAGATTCTCTTACTACAGTATTTCATTTGCACACAGAATTTTGACACATTTTAAGTCACTGACCTGACTTATCATTTGCAGGACACTTCCTTGGCTTTTACTGTTTCAGCAGTTATCAGAAATGGAAGCAAATGTTTTGTCCTTTTTAAAAAATATACCTGTTCCTTTCTTGCACTGAGAAATCCTAGACAGTAAATGACTTGGTGGAATGACTTTGAAGTATAGGCTTGCAAACTTAATTGTGGCATTTTCTGATGGTGGTCAGCTTGGCTTTCCAATTCAAAGGTGCCCTTATTCCATTTTTTTGGATGGAAGTATTCTTTTTGCTAAGAGAGTATTATGGCTTCTACATAGAACAAAATATTATGATTCCTGCTTAGCCATACTGATCTCAACTCCTAGATCCTCTAGCTGGCCAGGAAAAGACAGAAAATATAATACATTTTCCTTTTAGTATTCTTGTATTCATGTGAAACATTTTAGAAGAAATTCGTTATATTATTTAAAAAAAAATCAAGCAGTGTTTCCATTTGTTTGACTGCTGTTACCTTCACACCTCCTTCTGCACTAGGCAAAGATGTGAAGGGTTACATTGTAAAGTATTTAATTCCAAATATGAGTAAATACTAAAAAACTGTAGATACTCTCAATCACAAATTAATCTTATTTGATTTACTTGTTTCTAAACTAAACAAATTCTAAACTAAGCAAATCCTCTAAACAAAACAAATTCTACTTCTCTATAAATAATCTTTTGTTCACAAATCAATATGCAGATTTCACTTGCAAAATCCCTGTTTGCACAATACAGACATGCCATCTAGAAACTGAATCACTAGAAAGATCAATCTTTAGAAACATCTTCATCCATACTGTCAAATTCTAATCTCTCATACTGACTTGAAATGTCACAAGCACCAGTTATTTTACTAAATAGTTATCATCTTTATTGACAACTACAAGCTCAATTAATTTAATCAGGAAAAGTGTGTTTTAACCAAGCTTATATGGCACTGAGAGTTTACAGCAGATTATTTCAATGGCTCTGATATATTTTATGTCTTAAAATCCTATCTCATATATTCAATAATATCTTGCTGCCAGTATTCTTTAGCTAGAGACCAGAGACAGAGAGACAGATAAGCCTGGTACTGTGACACAATTCATTAACAAAACAAATCCACACAAAACTGAGTACACTTGTAGGTCTACAGACATGCACAATTATGCAATATTATCAAGCATATATGATGTTTTGACTTATATTTGTTTGTAAACTGGAGCCATTATAGATTTCCTAGAGACAGCCATAAGTTTATTTCACATGTGTGGTGGCAAAATGTACTTGTTAACTATATTTCATGTTGGTCACCTGCAGAGAAAATACTGAACAGAGAGTGTGTTTGACTTTTATCGCAAGGACAAAGGCAGAGACTGGATGGGCTTTAACTTTCCAACCGTTTTACAAACAGTGACCACCTCAAGATATTTTCTTGAGTGAATGGTACCTATTTACATCTGCTCTTACTCTGGTCAACAGGAGTTCTACCACTTATTGCAGCATTAGCCCACTGCTGCTGTCTTTTGAAAATGTCATGTGCAATAAATATGCAAATGATTGCAGTATTTTTTTAAGTCCATATTAAAAAATCTAAATTCTAAAGGGTACCTGCTCATCCTGTTTATTTTTTCCTTTTAGTTCCTAGAGTTGTGACACATTTAAATGCGCGCAATGGCTGTTTTTCCAGGTAGCTCCTCATAAACATTGCAAAATATTAATGAAGTTGTTAAGAAAGCAAAAGGCACAAAACATCAACAGTCATTGCATATTTAATTCACTGCTTTGTTCATTCTTTCCCCATTGCAAATGTACTAAATGACAATATAATTATAACCTAAAGCTGTTGGTAATTATATGCAAAGTGCTATAATAGCAATGAAACCCTAATGCTGAGAGAGAGCGAGAAAGAGTCTGAGGGAAGACAGACTCAAAATAACCATTACTCTTTGTACTCCTGAGTACCCTCTAAAATTGTTTGATACTGATGGGTTACCCAACCTGCAAGTTACCTGAAAGAAATTCAGGTCAGGTATAGAGAAAACAAATTAATTAGCAGGAAATTACTTACTGATGTTGAGCCAAGTATTAGCTCATCAGCATTCAGCACCATTGGAAGAGTGAAGAAGAACAATACAGACTTGCATCAGGAGCTGGAAGCACAGAACAGCAAAATGAAAAGTCTTTTAGAAACTTTATTTCTAATGCTGTCACCTTTCTTCCAACCAAACCTGAGCTCCATGTCCAGTGCCAGAGTGTGTGCTACCAGCAGATCACCATTCTCCTCACCCTCTTGCCCCGGACAATGGCTGCACTACCTGCAGGAACCACTCTCTGGCTCTTCATAGGGTCTGGGATGAGCTGTGCTGGCAGGTGCCTTCCCTATACCTCCTGGTATCTTATGGGTTCTAGAAGAGTTCCTCTATTCCTTTGGAATTTGGAATAATTCCAGCAGCAAACCAGCCAAGACCAACAGTCTCAGAGCTGAGATGTATAGTAACTTAGATACTCTCTCCTCTTAGCTAAACAGATTCTTTCCTGGATAGAAATGAGAGCCATGCTCACACAATGTGTCAAGGGAATGTTTGACTTGTGCTTATTCTGTGTTTGCTGGAATCAGAAGGAAATGCCATATAGCTGCTGCTTCATTAGCAGAGCAGTTATATGCAGCAAAGCAATGTGCTCTAGAGATGGAACTTAATTGAGATAAAGCACATAAAAACTGTGGATTACATGACAGGCAGAATTGGCAGCTTGTGATGGTGAAGTAAAGTCCCTACTTATCTTATTGATATGTACAGTATGCTACAGCTGAATTAGTTAAACTTATACAAATACCATCAGAAGTTACAGCTCCTGCTACCCTACTTGCTCTTGCAGACTTGCTGCCATGTTCGAATTTCTCCTGATAAAATACATTTGAAAGAGGGGAAAAAAGCATCCCCAACAGAAGAGAGCAAAAAGCAGTACAACTCAAAGATTTTGATCTGAACTGTCCTTACTGTCTCCATTCCTTTCCAATTCTCCTCTGTAGCAATGAGGGGAAAGTGAGTAAGCAGATGGTGAGTGGCACTTAGTTGCCAGCTGGAGTTAAACACAGCAATGACTTAGGAAACAAATATAATCCTAAAAATTAAGACTGTTTCCATTGCACAGTGCTCATTTTGTGGTCACCCTCTCCCCAGCTGGCAGCTGAACGATGAGCTAGGAACTGCTTGGGCTCTCAGACCACCGACTGATCCCAGTGCCTTCCTCGCTCCGTGCACGGGAGACCTGCCTTGCAGCGAGACCCTTCCCTGTGTGTCCTGAGAGCTCACAAAACCCTTCCAGTCTCACCTGCTGAAGGTAAAAATGTTTAAAACCACTTGCTGGCTGCCCTGCATCTTATGCTGCAGATGACACACATGTAATGTAGCACCATGTGTACGTCACATGCAAGGGCTTCACAGGTGGCTTTCAGCTGCCAGCAGGTGGGAACTGGGGCTCTGCAGCAGCAAACCGTGAGCACAAAAAGCTCATTACTCCTTTAGGGTACACAAGTTCCCCACTACACAAGGTACTTGAGCAGGGTTGATTTTTAGAAAAACACACAGGCCTGAAATACATGAACAATTTTCAAGTAAAATCACTTTCTGCATTTTAATATCCAAATATTGATTTGTTTGCCTATGTGCTCATTTGGTATAGTGTATGGAGTAGACAAGCACTGAAATATGTGACCGTGAGTGCAAAGCAGCTGTAAAAAATTATTGAATCTGAAAGGTTGTGGCAGATATCTGCACTGTACTGATTATGTCCTGGTTAAATTATTATGTGAGATTCATAGACACTTAAACCAGAAAATACAATTACAGTCACCAAGTAGGACTTCCTTCATTTTAGGTTCAGATTTTTAGCCTCTGTTTTTATCTGAATGAAAAATGTTTTGATAAGCAATAAATTGCATAAAAATGCAAATAAAGGATGAAATTATTTAAATAGTCTGGGCACCTACCCAAAAATGAACACACCACTCCCAAATGAAAGGACTGCTCTTGAATGTGTGTTTGAAAAAGAATGACTCTTCTGATACAAGAGAAGATTTTATACTGTTTATACCTTTTCAAGGTTTCTGGGATGAAAGGACGTTCATTCCTCCAGTTTGTCTGACAGCAGGCAGCTTACATGTTAACATGACAGAACAAGAAGCAGAACCCTTTCTCCACCTGCCCTCACATCACAGGTATAACTCGGGAGCACTGCCCTTGGGGTGACACCAGTAACACAGGCAGGAGACCCACTCCAGTTCCCATCCCCTGCTGAGTTTGTGAACAAAACCAGCCACAATTAGTTCTAACTGAAGTAATGGTGGATTTGATACCTGCCCAGGGATAGTCCCACCTCTGAGTTGCTCTAAGCCCATTTTCTGCCTTATGTGGTACGCTATGCCACTCAGGGATATCAGGCAGTATGTGGCAAAAAGCATAACTCAGCACACTGCTGTCCAACAGCTGGCTTAGCTACAATGCCAGAAAAATTAAATAAGAAATTTGAAACTACAAAAAATTATTGCCCTTGTTTCTGTGTTTAGATAAATATTGGCCTTCAAAGTTGCAGCACTTTATAGCTCAGGATAGCCAGAGCCTTTTTCTTCAGATCTGATTCTAATGCAACAGGAACGATAAACAGGAATCACTACAGTCTTGTGGTATCCTTGGATGTTCTGAGTCACATGATGCCCTCAGCTTATTTCACTCTAGAGGGCCACCCCTCTTTTGAGAGCTGCTAGCCGGGGATGGATTTTGGCAGGATTTGCCACTCTGATGAGTGACCACCAGCTTGCTGTGGTGAGACTGTGATTTGCCTGCTCCGTGGAAAACATCTGCCAGCCTCAGACATGCCGGTGAACTAACAGCAATAAATATGTGTTATCAGCAACCACACATCAGGCTCTCTACTTAATATCACCATGTGTCTACAGACAGGTCAGATCAGGTCTGAAAGTGATTCAAGATATCTTGAAAAAGGCATCATCAGGAATCAAAAACATGACAAAAGATTCAGGAGATGAGCTGACATGATGAGAGGCCAACAACAGTCATCTGAAGACTGAACTGGGACAGGAAAGAGGGCAAGCTAAGTCATGGCAGGTGAAAGCAAGTTTAGCAGCAGAAATTTCACTGGATAATCAGAGTTGACAACTCCACCATCTTTCACATAGGCAAATAAAGTCGTATCTCATGTGACAAGGCACCAGATTTCTATGTCTCAATTAGGTGAATGGAGGAGTTTTCCCTCCACCTTTGGTTTTTCTTGCTGTTGCTTGGTTTTGGTTGGTTATTTTTTTAATCTGCCTGTACAATTCATGAAGTTTTTGTGCAACCAAAACAACCTGATGGACATTGCATAAGTTGGTTTTGCTTAATTCTGTGATTTTTTTACATGCAAAAAAGTACAGATATGTTTTGAATTGGTGAAAGCTTTTTGGTGTACTACCAGCAGTAGTACCTTTTAAGGTGCTAAGGTACTGAAGAAAAGGAAGGCAATATACATGAGTTAAAAGGCATCAGTGAAACTGGTCAAACAGCCTTCATTTCTCTAACTGGAATTCAGGGTCACTGCCAGTTTTTACAGACTGGTCTGCCACAGGAACACATAAAAATTATAAAACTAGGTTGATGCACATTTATTCTTAAGGTATTTTACCAAAGGTTCTTGTTACATCACCTGGGGTGATGTACTGAGCTCTGGGGCTCAGGAGCATAAGAAGGACATGGACTTATTGGAGTGGTTCAGAGGAGGATTATGACAATGATCAGGGAGCAAAACACCAGCCCATAGCAGCAGGGTGGAACTAGAAGATCTATAAAAGTCCCTTCCAAGACAAACCATTCAGTGATTCTACAAAGCTAAATACCTCACAGTAAATGTAATTCTAGGTCATCAAAATATAGATGTAGACCCTACTATGATAAGTATGCTTAGATATGATGGTAAGGCAGTTTTATTTTTCAAAAGAAAAGAATAAGAAATTTTACCTGTGGTCAATCTAACACATTTTGTTCAACCCAAAATAATTTATCATCTAATATTTTCCAGGTCATTTAACTTCTTTGTGTTTGACTTTGAAGCTCCTTCAAATGAAAATAAAAGCATTTTCACTCCCAGTATTTTAAACAGAGCAGCGACCATCAGGGTCAGTGGATGCAGAAGACCTTCCAGGTTATTTTTTGAGCTGAGAAAATAGCCAAATTCCCATCCTCTGAAAAGTACGTACATTTCTCTGAACACAACTCACCTGGTTATTTGGGGGTTTATGCTTTTATAAATAATTTTTATTTGGGTCACAATGTGTATGAGAATACAAGGAGACCTTAATTACAGAGTCACTTTCACCTACAACAAGACCTCCAACTCCAAAACCTGCCCTTCCCCACCACAGTCAAAATCACTTCAGACTTCTCCCTCCTATATAACCTTGCTTTCTTTCTCATGCATATGTGTTTGTGAGTGAGGAGATGATTGTAAACACATGTTTAAGCAGCAGAAGCACAATTTATACATAAGCTTCAGTGAGGGGTTAACTATGGCCTGGAACAAATTTTGCAGTGAATCTCCAAACTTATGCAAATGAAAAAGCTAGAAAAATGAGGACAAAGTGTTCTAGGCACAGTGGCCCCTCCACTACTACCCCAGCCAGCTTCAGAGTTCTTACATGAGGTAAGAAGATAGAATGGATTCCCATACCACTCAAAAGTTTTCTTTCACTTTAAGCTAATGAAAATATTCCCTATGCAGCTACGTGTTCTGAATTGGGAAAAAAAAATCTTGACTTTTTACAGCCTTCCAGATCTGAGCTGCCAATCAGTCAGCCTTGCACTGGATGATCTCATCACTAGGCAACCATCCGTGAAGGCCACTTCTCCTTGAGGATGTTCACTTATTGTTTAAATGTATTTCATTTCAGTGGAAGAGTGTTTCACCTGACAACCCTCTTTTGTTAACCTTGTGCTGGTGGCCTTTAGAATTATTTTCTGTTGTGGAAGTAAGAGAAAGACAGAAACCTGACTGCACAGTAGAATGAAATTTTCCATTTGAATAAACGTCCTGTAATCTGAACAGGGTCCATAGCTGAATAATCCTATTGATAACAGTTACTATGGCACATCAAAAGGCGTAGCATGGCCACATTTTCACTATGAGGGTAGACTAGTAACAGAGAAAATATTTCTATGCTATTCTAAGCATTGTAAAATGTATCCTCAGAAATGACCTAGCTTCCACCATGGAGAATAATTGTATCCCATGGGCAAAAGGCTCCATTCATCATGTCAATGGAATGAAAAACTCCCACAGTTGGTGGTGAAGATCATGGGAAAACTGCCCTTCTGTGGGAAGCTACTATCAGGCAGGGCAGATGTGCAGTGCTTCACTCTCCACTTCTATCAAAAGCCAAATAATGCAAGAGCTCTGACTCATACAGTGGCCAAACTATCTCAACACCTCTGCTGTAGCTGTGTCCTCTGGCACTCTGCTCTGTGTGCTCTGACCTCAGGTCCCATGGGAGAGGGAGACAAGAAGGTTGCACAATTAGTTGATTAACGGCAGTATGGGTAGCCCAATTTGCTTGCTGAGTGGGTTTGTAATTGATAAAATTTAACTCTGGCTGCTTATTTGTTGTTACTGTACATTGTTACTTGTCCTGAAATAACTTGCCCAACAATACTGCTTCATCTTCAGTTTGCTTCTGGGATAGCAAAACAGTGCGTATCAAAGAAAATAAAAATTTTAAAAAATAATAAAAAAAGAGGCAATAGCCCTGAAACTCCTTTTCTGATATGGATACTGCTGCAACTGCAAAATGCAGTACTATTCTACAAAACTGGCCTGGAAAAAACAGATAAATAAACTCCTTTTCTGATATGGATACTGCTGCAACTGCAAAATGCAGTATTATTCTACAAAACTGGCCCGGAAAAAACAGATAAATCAACAGTACTTTGCAAACAGAAAATAAGCATGTATATATGTGGCTGATCTTTCCCTTTGCAGAGTCCTTTCTATCTCCCTAATGAAATTATAATCAATGTCCTTTCTTCCGAGGTAGAATAATTAAGAATCCATTACATTTTAAACTGTGGCACTGACTACTCTGTAACTATTATGTAATGGGGAAGCAGCTATATTGTCATCTTTATGTAGTTACACTGAATTACACAATCATTTAAATGGAGTTATATTGAGAAATTGCATGTAAAGTTATTCATATAAAGTTCTGCAACTTAAGGACTCAATGTGGAACAATTGCCCACTTGGAATAGGATTTGAATCTAATATGTACAGCCCTGTGACTTTGAAGGGAAAGAAAAGGTTCCTTAATATGTCTGAAGTGTTATCATTAGTATCTTTTAATGCAAAGTAGTTACATGCTAGCGAATTATTTCAGTTACTCTATTATATTGCTGAGCTAAAGAAAAGGAGCAATTGATAAAAACGTGGAGGAAACTTCATAATATGCAGAAATTAAGAACAGGGCTCAAAAAGCTATTATGGAGTGCATTCAGCTGGCACCTTCAAAATTCTAAAGATACTTAACATTAAATGGGAGAACTTCAAATCACTAATTTAGTTCACAGTGCGCTTTGGGGATTTGAGTAACTTCATATTTGTAGAATGTGTCTACAATACTGCAAAGTTAAAGCTGAGCAAGGGTTTTAAATTTTTCTTGTGGCACAGCGAGATATAAAACACACCTACAGTGAAGCGATAATTTAAAGGTTTCAGTTTTGACTGATCCAATACACAAACCTTAGGGCCTGAAAGAATTGAAAATGTGGTGCAAAAATAAACACTTCAAAGGAGAACCCCACCTGAACACAGCAGAAAGGTGTGTGAAGAGAAGGGTCTGGCTGGATTCATGAAAGTAGCTGACAGGGACAATTTCTTGCCCTTCAGGGGACTGATAACTCTGATAAAGTTTGAAAATCTGGGACTAATAAATAGGAACCTGAGCAAGGTTAGAGTGTGCATTAATTATTTAAGGATTCTAAAATATTCGTCAATCCTACATCAATCTAGCTACAGAGTTAAGTGTAGCTAACAGAGGAATACAGAAAGAAAGCACAACCATTTTGAGAAGCTCTACCTGTTTTTTCCTCAATACAAAACTCTCCTGTTTAAGCACAAAGTTTTAAAAGAAATATAGAACTTAAAAATTTTATCAACTTCACTCCAGGCACCTGGCTCCGAAAATCACAAATGTCACAGGACTTTCCCCAGACCAAATCTGCCAGCACCTAGGATTCTGGCTGCCCTTGGAGCCTCAGACACCACCTCTGACCTGACCTTGAGACACTGGGGGGCTAAGTACGGCTTTCTGCAGAAAACAGCCACCGTTCGTGTCCAGGTGTCTGTGGCCGAAAGTGGGGTGCCAGCTCCTAAAATTGTGAACGTCACGGAATGTGGCCCATTTCCATGGGAAACAATACTCAGCCACCCGGTGTCTCAGGGTCAGGTCAGAGGTGGCATCTGGGGCTCCAAGGGCAGCCAGAGTCCTGGTTCCTGGCAGCTTTGCTCTGGGAGAAGTCCCATGACGCTTGTGATTTTAGGAGCCAGCATCCCACTGTTGGCCACAGGCTCTGTGCTCTTCTTCTGTTGAGAGCACAGAGATGTTCATACATCTCATCTTTCTAGCACTGTCTGGGAAATGTCAGATGCAGATGTAAATATTGAACAATCTCTTCATTAAGCACCATGCATTAGTCACTCTCATCCTCACAAGAAAACACAATTGTAAGTAACATAAATTTCACTGAAGTTTATCTAAAATCCTCAATGTCATTAGACAGCATCTGTTCCCAAGTTGGTCCCTTTGAAGTATTTTTGTTTGCTTTGGAAAGTAACCACTACCCTTTGCTCAACTGAGATTATGACTTTGTACAACCTGAATCTGATAATGCCAGTGCAAGGCTTCAGCTTCTTTCTCATCTAGGAACAGTGCCTTCTAGCCTGCAGGCTCCAGAAAACTTGCAGAAAACCTGCATTCAGCTTGGCCAAAATAAAAGCAGGCTTTATTGGAAAATTCCTTAATTAGCAAGGAAAGCTGCAAAATAAGAGTTACAAAGAGACTCATTTACTTGAACATCATGAAAAATTCTGATAGGGGAGAACAAAGACATAATTAGAGTTTGGGGCCATTACTGCAATGCTCAGAACTGAACTTTTTCTCTTATTTTTAAGGTTGTCTCTGACTACATGTCTCAAGTCCTGCATACTTTGATGAAACTGCCCCACAACATGCCTCATAAATATGACTCATTCTCCACTTTCTCTACTGCCCATCCATTTCATGAACAAGGTGACAGCTGATTCATGTTATCTTATCAAAGTTTTTTTTTTTTTTGATTCATGTGAGTGCCCTGTTTCAGCCTTGCATAATCTAGATAAGTGCAAAGTTATTTCCCAAGTAATATTTTACAAAACTGCACCAAAAAATTGTTACTATCTTCTACCAATCCAGTTTCATTATCAGCTTACAAGAGGTCTGTCTGAATATACTAATAGAAAGCCTTGGAAGCTGAATGTCCTAGGCTGGTGATATGGGACCTTAATACAAAATGACATCACAAGTTTTGTAATGAAGGATGCATTACACACATCTGATGAGATACCCATCATAAGTATCAAGGCTTCTGAGAGATTCCTTAATGGGCTCCACTCCTATTTTTAGAAATGGTTTTGAAATTTGTTAATGATAAGATGGTACCAGAAAATGGTTAGATAGGTCAGGACTAAGTAGCCTGCTCTGAGCTGGTTTATAGTTGACTTTGAAAAAGATCCCTTTCCTCCAGCCCTCCTATGGGAACAAAATGCTGGTAGCTGCCAATAAAGTCCTTGCAAGCACCACACTGGCAGTACATCTGCAATAATGGAAATCCTTGTCATTTTCAATCCAACAAACTTTATACACAGTTATCTAAACACTCTTTTAATCTTCACAAACTAGTATTTTTACCATTCCCCATTATTTCCATTCTATAGGTGGATAAACTGAAGGACAGAAAAGCCATGACTCCACTAAAACTGAGTCATATTGACTTTCATCCCTTGGCTTCACCTGACAAAATGTGCTCTCCCTTATGTCCCAGAGCAAATCAAAGCAGGTTTTTCATTAAGTTTCAGACATGTCTCATCCACACTGTTGTCTGCTGGTCATGGAAAACATAATGAAGTAAACTAAGTTTGCACATGCACCAAAGTGACCTCAAATTTTCTCTCTTCTTTTTGTACTCATGAAAATCATATTGTCAAAAAGATTATATCAAATTTTAAAAATTACCCAAGAGAGTTTCTTTTATATAATAGGGCCCTGGAATGGAAGGTTGCAATAAAAAAATTCTGACAGGTTCTTAGCTAAAGGCACTAACAAAATTCTCTGGTCTGTGCATTCTGACTAATTCATTGGTACATTTTATGTTCACTTATGCTGTGTACCCTCAGTTAATCTCATTGGCACTTGAAATTTTGGCTAAGAGCATAGAGAGCAGTTAGGCATTTTACCCCTCTTCAAACCATATGACAGTGTCCACATTTATCATTAGATTTCTGTTAGACATCTTACGCAGTGTCCAGCTTAAAATTCTGGCTAAAATGGAGCAAGAGTAATTAAGATTGACATAGGGGTACAAAATCTTCTGAGGCATTCATTAAATAGAAAGTGTTTAGTCTTTTGATCTCGTTTATTCAAACACTACAATCCCCATGTTAACAGTATTTTGACTAAATGTATCTGTGCCTAGTAAAATGTGGTTTATGTGCTTTGGCTAACTGTAAAGAATTTATTACACTGCCAATCTGGACCTAAGTCTATTGAAAATCTATCCACGCTTTCTGATCCACAAAAATATGTTTAAAATTATTCCAGTGATGTTTCCTTTCTGTGATATTAGTTTGCCAAAGCCTATGTATTAGCTTCCCTGAGTGATGAAAAATGAGGTCTAAGCCCTTGGTAACCCACAAATCACTTCATGTCATTTGTGGCTAAATGAATGCATTGGCCAGTGAAGTTGTCCCCAGTTGACATGGAGATGTCACAGAACAGCACGATCTTCAACAAAAATTTCAGCAGCCTTGCCAGTGTGGCACCAGTACTCAAGGTCACCAGCAGCATTAGTTAAGTAGCTATGAGTTCGTCCATCATCGTGAGCAACTGCTGCAAGATCACAGCTAATTTAAACAGGGCTTATGTATATTTTAACTGAGCTGCAGTGATGACAGCAGTTGCAGCATAGACTGACTCATCATCATTAATCCTGGAGCTCTAACACGCAGAACAGCTTTGACTGCAGTTTTGTACTGTGTACAGCTAATAGAGATGTATGAATTTGGGTGGTACCTTGGGCCTGCTCCCCTGCCTCCTTATTTGTGTTCCTGTTCAGTGACAGTAAATCTCTAAAGTACAAGCCCCTTAGCTTTAGGCTGTGTCAGCAATAGCCCATCTGCAGCAGGAGAAAGGAGTAGAGGTACAATGGGAGGTGTGGAACCTGTAAATCACCCCGCTCTGGCACCACCCAGGCCCCTCACAGGGGAACATCAGCCTGTACAGTGAGTTACCTGGCAGGGGGAGAAACCTCCGCAGGACAGCCAGAGGAAGGAGCCCCTGCCCCTGCACCCCCCAGGGCTGGCCCAGAACAGCCAGCAGTCCCAGCAATCCAACTGGGAAGCCCAGCACCACGGGTCTATGGGAGACGCCGTCTGGAGCACCTCAGGATCTGAGGGGTATGGGGCACATTATGGGATGCAGGCAAGACCATTTGGGGATTGCACTTACTACAGAACAAGTGCAGGAGAGGATAAGGCGATAAAACGGGGCAGTTACTTATTAGCATACTACTCATAAGCATGTCACCATGTTTGTTTGGCTATGCCCTGCACCTGATCCACACAGTCAGTTCTGTCTTCTTAAACTCTATTTTCCTGCATGAGGGAAATCCCTAATCTATGTACATGCATATACATCAGGTCTAAACACCAGCAGCCAGCCTGAGGACCCTGTGCGTGGCGTGCCAGCAACTAGAGGGACAGCTCTTAATCCTGATCAGCAGGATGGGCATCAGGAGGAGACTGTTGGGACAGTTCATTTCTGTGTGAATACTGCATGCTTAGTTCATCTCTGGGGCCTGCTCTGTATATGTGTATTTTACACCTGTCTGCACGTGTACCTGTTGGGATTACATGCCCAACCTCATCACTGCTTGGAGCTGAAGTGCTAACCTGTGGCTGCCTTCCATCTATCAGAATTGCTGGATTTGGTCACTCCCTAAAACTGTATCCTCTCATGAAATTATACACCGTCTACTGCAGCTTTGGAATGTAGTATCTACAATGTGTAATAAGTGACAACCCAGGCCTCCTTTCTGTGTACAGACAGCAGTGCAGAGTCATGGAACTCCCACTACAGCCCTTTTCCCACAAGTCTGCAAACACTGCCCAGCAGATCACCACTACAAGAGCTATTTCCCCCAGCTGCTTCTGAAAATATTCCTCCTGTGAAGAACAGTAAACAAAACAAACACAAACCAAAAAAAGAATGGGAAAGACATAGCCCTAAACAAAATTCTTTTGAAGTTGATGGAACCCCAACTCATTACATTTTGAACAAAAGCTTTAAGCCTCTCATACAGATGAGCTATTGTCTTTTGGTCTCCCTTTTGATGTTATTTTAAAGTGCCTTGAGGATACTTGATAATAAGGCACTCTATGAGTTGTATTACCTTGTTCTGTATTGCAATGTTTTATTAACAACAAATGCCAAATGAATAATGAAAACGCAAGCTGGAAAATTACATTTTCTTCTCCCATTGCCTGTTTTAGCCTGATCTAAGCAACTTATTAATTGCCTTCTTTTTGATGGTATGGATTTATGTTTGCTTAATGCAAAAGAATGAAAATAGCATCTATCAATACCAACTACAATACCATCTTTCTTTAAAGGAAAGGTCTGAGGTAGACAGTGTTGCTTGATGGATTTCATGGAAGCTTAAGGATTTTGCACAAAATGTTAAAAGTTATTTTCTAAAATAAAAAAAATATAAATAAGGCAAACTCAAAACTGTAAGTTAGTTTTTCATCCTAGTTTTGACTAGGGAAAACAGCACAATTCTCCTACAGATGAAATTTTCTAAAGACACAAGTCTACAAAAGCCATCCATAACAGCATTTTATGCTAGAAATACTGTGCCAAACAGTTAGTGAAAAACATACCATGAGAAGAGAATTTTGGATGCTGTCCCCAAAGAACATTAAAGTTAGTCTCCAATCTGAAGATCAAATTCTTTCATATTTTTCCTTCTCCATCACAGTGTTATTTAAGACTAATTTATAGCTTCAGGCTTTCAGGTCTCACAGAAATTGGCTGGGTTGTTTTGTTATCAAGAACATAAATGCTTTCATTGGAATAAGGATTTCATCCAGGATATTTCATCTGTAATGTAATTAAAGAGGTAGTTTAGAAAAGCTACAATTATACAGGGAATATATGCAAAAATATGCACAAATGCTACCAGTAGAGTTTAAAATGGTATTGCCACAAACTCGCTGGAGAGCTCCAGGTTAAAGGGACTTTTATTGTCCGACTGTGTAACATGGATAAGTATCACTGGTCCCTGAAAAACAACATTCCTAACCCAGCATTCTCACTTTCAAACACTACAAAAAGGACTTCAGGAACAAAAAACATCTTGAGCCTGTGTTTAAGACAAGATCAAGTATGTTTATGTATCCCAGACTTGAAGAGGGCATGTCTAGGATGAACCAGCTACAGGCCAGTTCCTCTGCAAACTAGGCAAATGTAGATAACTACTTTACCTACATTAAGCAGCAAGACCACTACTGCTGTGCTTAGAAAGACATGTACAGAGATGAAAAGGAAAATGCCACTTACAGGTACTAAATATTAACTCATCTTCATGGAATATTTCTGTGTCTTCCACATACAAAGTTACCAGACATTATAAATAGGATTCAGTCTTCAGGTAAGACACATTGGGTGATGCCTTTTTTACCAGGGTATAAGCATGTGCCAATTTCTGTCTGGAATTCAAGTCAGAACCTTATTTAACCCATTCTCCCAGGATTTTGTCTGCTAAGCAAAAGTATCAATTACAAATAAAAGTATCAAACTTAATCAAAGTATCAAGTTGTAAGACAATAATTTTCTTCACATTTTTCATTCTAATTTCCCCCAATATTTGAGACGCTGATATCCATTGAATTAAAAAACTATCTGCAATTCAAACATAAAGGAAAACTCACTGCTGAATTTGCCTGAGCCCAAGGGTATAACTATAAACAAGTATTCATATGTGTCCCCATTAAGAGGGAAATGAGTACACAACCCTGCTAACTGGCTGAAACATCAAAGTGCAACTTTTTTCTGTGATAAAAACACGTTACCTCCAACCATACAAAGTGTAGTTCACAGGAAGAAGGAAATGATGCCTTTGGATCATTGTGAATTCTCAAGAGAGACTAGATGTAATCAAAAACATCTGAGCAGCAATACTGGATGGGGGGGTGGGTTCAACATTCTGAGGACTTGACAGACATGAAATTGTGACTAATGCTTGTACAAAGGGACTTTTGTTCTTCCCCTATCTCCTGCACACCTCGTGCATAAACAGCAGTTTGATCCTTGAAGCTCTCAACTCAACTAGGGAAAGCTCAGTGGGTGCCCAAATACTAGAGTCTTTCCTTTTCCTGCAGAGTTCCAAAATATGACTGCTGAATAGAGAAAACAAGGAAAGCTCAGTGGGTGCGCAAATACTAGAGTCTTTCCTTTTCCTGCAGAGTTCCAAAATATGACTGCTGAATAGAGAAAACAGAGCTTTAGGCTTGAGAGAGAGATCAGACAACCAAGCAGACCTCCAGATGTCTTCCTAGCTGGGAAAGCTGACTGCAGTCATACTTGCGTGCCATTTTTCGTGGCAGGTCTATTTAGCCAGTGCACAACCTTTGTGAGACACTCCCTATTTGACTGCTTCAATTTAGTTACAATCACACCTGTGAGAGCAAACCAGAGAAA
This sequence comes from Corvus brachyrhynchos, assembly GCF_000691975.1. Classification (NCBI taxonomy): domain Eukaryota; kingdom Metazoa; phylum Chordata; class Aves; order Passeriformes; family Corvidae; genus Corvus; species Corvus brachyrhynchos. Next base: position 2,451,617 of record NW_008240226.1, read on the forward strand.
TCACCACTTATTTTGACTGCAACACATTAGGATGTAATGTGAAGAAGAAAGGGCTAATCATCAACAGATTTTCACTATACACCAGTAAGACCTCATGAGACCACATTTTGAAAATATCTGCACTGCTGTAACCTGTAATTAGTTTATTTGTGAATTTACAAATACATTAGTGAAATCAGAGGGCTTTTAAAAATTTTAACCCAATACTGTGGCTAAAAACACTGCCAAAAAGATCATATAAACTGTACAGTAAATAATTCTATTGATTTGCTTAGAACAGTAATGGTGTTTGTAAACTTCTCAATTCAGATCCTTCTTGTAGCAATAGAAGCCATTTTCTATTGACCAGACATTTTTAAAATATTGTACAGTACGCTAAAACTACTACACAGATATCAATAAAAAATAATAGAGCAAAGAGACAGACATCTAAAGAATATATTTTAAAAATGCTTCATGGCATTCCATAATTGCAAGAATTTCTCAAAGTCAGAAAGTGGAGTTAGTTGTCCAGTTCCTATTAAAAGCTCACAGACATCAGGCATCTTTTTCCCTTTTAAAGGTTCTCTTTAAATAATCCTGATATCATTGTCTCAGTAATGAAAGTTTTGAGTGTAGACTGTGTATGAAATCTAGTTCTATACTCTTTCCTCTTGTGCTCAACCTGCTATGTATTTTTGTCTTGGGATTTTGCTCCAATTCCTTTTAGAGTACAATTAACACATTTTCTCTTAAGTCATTAGTGCTTCTGAAGAAAATGGATTAAGACAATATAAAACTGGCTTCTCTCATCGTGTATCAAACTAAACTAAGTTCTAAAACTTCTGGACTTATGGACTGGGGAAGCATAGAAACACATTTCCTTTCCTTTTCCAGTGGTTCCTGGTCCAGGCTGAGACACCAAGAATAAAAGGAAGTTGCAAGCATATGGGTTTTGTTTTATTTACAGTTCAAAAAGAAAGCAACAACTTGCAGCTGCCTTCCACATATTCATGAATATAAATTCATATGTTCAACGGCATTTTTCTCATACCCAAAGTTCATTATTTGCTTAAGCACCACATTACCTTAGAATCTTTATTTCCACAGTCTTTCCATACTACTGAAGGACTAATGCGCATCACCAGGGCACAATATATAATTGAATGGCCCAGAATAAAGTTTAGGAAAAGGACCTTTTACAATCTTCTGATTTTATATATTTCAATAATTGAAGTTTTATTTCATCCTATTCCATGACAGAATCCTTATTCTATGTTCTATTGAAAAATCTAACTGAAGTATAAACCTGTTACTTGAAACATTGAAGAAAAGAAATCATACTTGGCAAATTTACTTGCTGTGTAACTTGGAGATCATGACAAATATGCATTAAATTCTGGTTCAAAAGAGGCAGCATGTTTATCGAGAGTCAATAGTACCTTCTTTTATCATTATTTTACCTTTTATCTCCAAATTCAATGGCATTCTATGCCATTTTGAGAATTAGGTAGGCCTTTTATAACAGATCAAGCCAGTATCTTTCATGATATGATGGGGTTGTATTTTCACGAACTTCTCAAAAGATACTTTTCTCACTTTAAAAGTGGAAATTGACATAAATATCTTTCCCGTCTGGAATTTGATGATACTGAAATTATTTTTTTAGAAAAAAGCAGTATCTCAGTATAACAAACACAGATGAAAAGAGATGGGAAAAGCTCTTCAGAATTCATCCCTTTCTAATTTATTTATTAAAATTTTCATTTAAAAAAAACAACAACAGAAAATCAGAAAACTGTACTGCTTCAGAAGATCCATTGTACAATTAAATGTCACCGGTACTAAATCAATCCAATGGGAACTCTGTCAACTAGATATGATGGAAGTTATTTTAGTTCCTGCTTTGTCATGGGTTGGATATCACTACCCTTCTCCCAAGGCTCAGTCAAGTTAGCAATGCTTTCATTGTGTTCCAAAAGGAATAGCCATTGAACCTGCCTGTGGGTCCCTATGCTCTACCTCGTCCAAGACCTACAGGAATTAAGTCCAAGATAAGATATATGACACCATGTCAGGTTTTGCAAACCCTCAAACATGTACATATATTTACTTATGTGAGAAAAAGGTATGCATGTGGCTCCAGTGTTTGCCTCGTGAAATATTAGTTTGCATAATTCCCATTATGCAATGCAGTACCTTTACTGATTAAATGCATTAGGTGATCACCTCAAAAGGATGATAATTTTAATAATGCAGTGTGGTACTACTTAACTTTTTGAAAATGAGTTCATCACTGGGACACGACCTAAGACTGTGTAGAAAATGAGGAATTCACAACCAAAAGGAAAAGGAATATTAACAGAGAAAAACAGGAGAATGAGAAATACTATGCAGACAGATTAATTTTGACATCTACCTAACAATCCTTTTATAAAAGATTATTACCAACATTATCTTAATTCTCGCAAGGTTAAACTGATTTATAAAATGAGTTCTTGTTAGGCATTCACAAAAGTACCTACAGTAGTTTTAAATCACACAACCATTTTCTCCCAAATTTTAAAAGTTTTTCAGAATGGGAACTTATTTCATCAATTAATATTCACAAGTTATTTTTAATCCTATTTCAACATACATTTATCAAGATATATACCAAACCCTAGGAAATGAAAAGCTGATTTTAAATCCCTTGAGAAAGAAATGTTCGATTTTTTCAGTTCCTTTTCATATAAAAACGAGTCATCTGCAAATTCATCTGCTTTAATGCACAATGCTGGTACTGAGACAATTTTTGGTTTCAAAAGCAAGCAACTAAACAGAGGGGATGAAAATTAGGACGTTGTATGTTGAAAGTCACAAGAAAATAAATATTTTCAATATCTTTCAAATAGACCTGTCAGTTTCAGCCAAACTTTTTTTTGTTTGTTGGGTTTATTTTCATGAGGAACATGTATCTTTCCAGACAGTTGTTCCCTTTTCTTATTCTCTCTTTTGAAAACATTTTTGTTTGCTTTCTTTCTCTGCCTTGTTTGTAGCTTTTTTATTAGGCAAAATGTCAGAAAAGATTGATCCTTATTTATCTTTGTAAGGAAGGATGTCACAGTTTGCTATGTCTTTGACTACTTGTTTATATAACAGATGAAAGAATATCAAGCAGTAAACCAGAAACCTATTATTGAGAATCTTAACAGAGATGGACCGAAGTATTTTTATTGACACAGTTGCTTCGTTGATCATCATGAGATGAAAAAATCCTGTACACCTATGCTGTGCAGTTAGAGACTCATTGAAAGTTTGAAGATTGGAAGTGCTTCTGGATTTCTGCTACTTCAGCAGTGATTCAAGTTCAGTTTTGGCTCCTCCCAGCGCTAGACCATTTTATGTAAACATATACCTCTATAAATAAGTAGGTAAGTAAATAAATGAA